>NW_008752074.1:313753-319684 GCF_000715545.1 Opisthorchis viverrini | reverse complement strand
TTCAAATTATATATATATATATGTGTATATATATGTGTATATATAAATACATATAAATATATGTATAAATATATACATTTATATACATACGTAAATATATATTCCATTATGAACGTTTGCTCAAAAATCAGGCGGAAGATTTGCTATGTCATACTACACTGACTTGAAAACCAACTACGGATGTAGCTGAAGCGCACATACATTTCAGCTAGTTGGTGGAAAGATTCTGTTCCTTTTCTGCATAGGAATACAACAGAAAAAACTATTTACCTCTCGATGTGATCTAGGTAGATTGTTTTTCAAGTTAAAAAGTGTGTGAAAGTTGTTTTGTGTTGGGCTGAGCTGTCAAAAAATGATGGGCTTCAAGAAAACATGAATTTTGCGATCTTTTGAAAATTCCATTCCTGCAAAATGTCATTGATAAAATGTTTGCGGTAATAAATTCTGTGAATCCTCTGTATTTTTGTATTTATCAACTCCATATTTGAAAAAAAAAGAATCAGTGTCAGCCAGCCTTTTGTGCTCCAAATTCGAAGCAAGCGTAGAATGTTGGCAATTATGTGGCTGTTTATCAGTACACCAAAAGTTCTAAAAGGTTGCATTTTGCTTTCGCCTATCCCCATTTGCATAGAGATTACGTGTCTCTAAGGCGTTAACTTTTTGGTTCCTTTTGGGTAGCTAAACCTATCTTTTGTTCACTTCCTGATTCCCTTGTTTTCTGGCAATCTTACCAGTTTCTGAATTCGAGCTACGCCACGGTGCAGAACCTTGTCATGAAATACAAATCCCTTGAAAGTAATGATAAAGACAGTTGGACGCTCGGGTTATTCATGTTCATGGTATGTTCCAAAAAATATTGAAAGATTTGCCTTCATATTAGGTGAATATATATTTGCTGATCTTCTAGGTTCATTACTCGATTTGAAGACAAGTACGGGAAGAAGGCATATCAAATGACAACCTACTAACCATGGAACGGTCGATATCGCAAGCGATACTGTAAACACAGGTTTGGGGGAATGGGATGATCTTTGCATGGCGTGTAGTACTGCTTGCTACCAAGATAAAATGATACAATGTCAGTTATTCTTAGAAGTACTGAGGCGCCAGAGTACCTAAACATACAACCGAGCCCCTTGCATACCTGACAATGCAGGTGGACATTCCGACCCACGCCCTCGAATAGATCGAAATGTAGAAACCTTCCGAAGGTTCACCCGGTAAACTGGAAGCTACGTAGGCAATCAGAGTTTTCAATAATTGATTTCACTCCAATACATTAAGTTGCAAATGATTGCGTAATAACGGAAAAAAAGATATGAGATCTTTCAGGCAGTGTGATCCCAGTGAACTTAAACTATGAAGTCTTTACCAGTAGATTCGGATTATGTAACCTTAATATGAATCGAGCACTCGAATTTGTAGACAAGAACCTAAATTCTTTGAATTCTGAATGAAGGAGTCTTAGTGCGGTTGAAAGTTTGCATTCAGCTATGCCCATTAGAATCATTGGGTGTGATCAACAATGTGGTTCAAGATGGTGATGGTCATACTTACTTTTGACTTCTCCAAAGCCGCCGGCAAAACACAGGAAAGTCATTCGGAATATATTGTACAGGCTGTTGAAACACCTTAGTCTTTGGAGCGTATCTCACTGTATAACGTATGGGCAAGTATGTTGCAGAGCTGAGAAACCGAGAGCCTTTCTAAAGCTGGTTCATTCCTATGCAGTGCAAGAAACTCACAGTTTTGAACCCGCGACAGCCCGGCCAAGGGTGGGACACTTGAACGGTTGTCCAAGAGTCACTTGTCAGTATTTTGATTAGCTCTTGGGCAGAGCGTCGCACCACCCATGCTGCAAAAGCAGAAAGCCACATCAGGTGAACACTTATCGACTTACTCCTCAAGGAGTCATGAGCTCTCAAGTTATCCTATCTATCTTCTGATGCGGGCGGAATGCATTGATAAGCATATGAGCAACCGTCTCCTAGATGATTCGGCGTTGTGATACAGATTCACTCGACCTTATGCACCGAAACGATTCTACGGTTCCGTTTCACACAGCTAATCGTCAGACAGATTAACTCTATGGCCAAAAATCCCGGTAGACGGTAGATGTTGACTTTCATTTTCTTCATGGAAGTCAGTCACAAAGACTGAGAAATATATGGCGGTCGTGAATCTTTGAGTAGCAACTTGGTGTGACTAGTTTGCCAGCGTCCAGTGATATGAGTTTACTTTGTGGCCAGCTCAGTATGGAACTTGAAAACTATTCGCGAATGAGGGATGTTGGACAGGATATGTATTTGTTGGATTACTGAGCGCTTTTCTGTGCTCATGAAAGACGATGTTTGACAAAACTTCTGCAGAATGGTGGTGAATTTTAGCGAATAGTGCAAACAGGAATGTCATGATCCCAGGTGCCCCCTTGTGTTCACACAGACTTGAGTGAAATTCCTAATCACCGTTTCACAACAATCCAGTAGGCGATTTCCGAGGGTGATATTTATCCATATTAGCGAAAAGCAGTGTGATTTCCACAAACACCCTCAACGGGTAGTATATTAGTCTAAAGGCTTATTATTTTTTGGGGCTGCTGGAGAATACTAGCACAGATTTTGTCTTTCCATCGCGAAGTAAAGAACTTTCGCCCTGTTGTGGTGGCAGCAAAGACAATCTTCGTTAGACAGAGTATTTGCTTTCTCAAATTTAGACATAAAATTATCATTAACTCTGTTTGATTTTTGACATACATAGCAATATAGTTAGTATTTACCCCACAAACACTACTAAGTAGCAATAAAATTTCACAAAGAATCTACAAACATTTAGCAGGTGTCATGCAGGTGTCATGTCAGGTGTGAATGCACCACATTTTTTTCAATTATTCAATTATTCAGCTCAATTGTTGTGGTTATTGGAATGGGGACGATTTCAATGCTAATGGAACACAGTTTACTCGACGGGATCGTTACCTTGATTATGAATACCCGAGTAAGTCACGGTTGACTTTTGGCCTGTTCTGTCGCATTTGTTGCTATTCAAGGTTGTAGGGTATTCCGTTTCTTTTTTAAAAAGAATGCATTTTTAAGAATGAGTTGAATATGTACCGCGTTTCAGGTCAAGAACAATCATTAGGGACGTTAATGCTTGAAATACGTGAAAGGATATATCCTGGCTTTCACATTTTCTGCAAAACAAATCCATGGGTATTGAACTCGGACTTTCGGAGCGGCAAATATACACTCTGGTATTTAGCGAATATACACTCATTTGCAAGCTAATTTGGTTCTTCGAGAGACTCACATGAAACCCAGCTGAACCCTTCGCTTGTGATGTTCTCAGGCAACTGAATGTGCTGCATCAGGTCGCCTCATGTTTCATCCACTACGATATTCGAGATATCGCGATACGTGTGTATCGTTGTAATGTACAACTCATAAGGTTGCTGAATATCCGTCAACAGCCCACGACCGGTTTCGCCCTTTTTGGGGCTCATCCGGTAGGTGCAGTCCCCGGGTTTCCGTCAACCTGATGTTCTACTTGAAATTAAATTGCACGAAATTAGCGAATGTACACTCATTTGCGAACTAATTTGGTTCTTCCAGAGACTCGTCTGGAACGCAGTTGTACCTCTCGTTTGTGATGTTTTCAGGCACTGAAGTCTTTTAAGTCATGTACTTGAATGGAAATTTAATTGCAGATATTTTATAGTCATTTCCGATGACTGGCTATGATCTGAGTCATGATGTGTGAAAGTGAATAAAGGTTTTTTGAATTTGGACCGACATCAGTTATATTTGATAGTTGGCTTATCGTCTAACATCACTGTTGATCGACTGATCTTTCGTACTGACACACTAAGGAGTTTCACCGCTTCCTGCCGCTGCTGCTGCTGATCATGTCATCTGTTGTTCAGGTCCGTTCCATTTATCCAACTTATTTGACAATTTCGTGTTGCTAAACTTCCGTCGATTGCACGTAGTTTAGTTTGGGTGAATCGGTGTGGTAATAGCGCATGTGGCGGGCAAAATCACCACAGGACGGATCAGTGGACAAATTAATGCTTGAAAAAAAATGGAACGTAACTGAAGAAGCAGACTGCCAATTCCGTGGCCAAAATGCACATCATGTTAGCCTGGAACCTCTCAGGTTTCCAAGTCTCAACGGAGGTCTTGGTAAAAGGGGATTACGGACGCTAGCACTTCGATGTTCTCGGCATTTCCAACACACGCAGCTGTAACCAATACCTGACCAATCCCCCAGGTCAAAGTGGTGAGCAAAAATTAGGATAAAATGTGCGATGGATTTTTGTTCAGGACATTTGAACCAGAGGATATTTTCGGCTTGGTTATTCTCGTTTCCGTGATTATCTTGTTAAGATGGAACGATCTCCACCGGCTCACTCAGTAAGCTCCACTTTCATCCGTATCACGTGATATTGAGGTAGCTACCTTAAAACAGCTCTCTTCCCCAGAAGCGGGGCATTCAAGATGATAGGCTCCTAGTGCGTTCTGGTAACTGAATTTTCCTAGTTTGGTTAGCACGCCAAAATTTTTTTGTAGGTATGAGATATAAGGTTTATTTTATAAATTGTGCGGTCTACGACATTTGCGTGATTCGAACCAGCATTAGTTTAGANAAGGTTTATCTGCGTGATTCGAACCAGCATTAGTTTAGACGCTGAACCTCAGCTTATCCGGGAAATTCTGAAGCAAGCCATAAGAAGGCACGCAAACCAAGAATGTATGAGCACCCACACGAATTTCATCAGTCTTCCGTAGCCCACACGGTTTCCTAATTAGGAGCAAGTACTTTCCCTAAATGCTAGTTTCTTGCCTTGAAAAGAAAGTGGTTCACTGCCGGTACTTTCAATCGATTGTCCACTGTTGAACCCTAAGGATGAAGATTGGGTACGTTATTCATTTATTTACTTGCTCCTCAGTGTTCACCAAACTGAGTGGATCACGCAAACTGACGCATATTCCACAACTATGGCGGGCACGGACAACACAGGCTGAGAACAAAACTGTAGACCAATCACAAAGCGTCGCCGATCAGTCGATCGATCCGACCACCTGATCAACCCAGCTAAGAGGGCTATTTGAAAGTCATGTAACAAAAGACATTAATAAACCTTAAAGATTGTACCAATTAAATGCATAAGATTACGAGGCCGATGACTGGAAACGAAAATCTATATGTATCATGCGCTTCAGCTGACTGCTGTTCACAATGTCACAATGCTCAAAAACTAAACTCAGGCTATTATTGTTAGCATCCATCTTGGTTGAGAGAAAGCGGCACCCGTGTGGCTGTACACGGAAAACGACGGGTACACGGGTTGAGGAATCCAGAGATAAAATAAACGACGCGCTGTTGAACTTTACAAAATTCGGCAATTTATTGACATATTGAATGGGCAATTCATCTGAGAAATCGTCACTAAGTCGCCCTCAGTCAACGCCCAACTTCTTGACATGAGATGATGATATCTTGCGTTTGTCTTAGCTAAGCCCGAGTTTTTCGCACTGTTGGTGTGCCGCTCGTGCCATAACGATGAGTGTATGTCGCTAATTTAGTGCGTAAAACATAAGATTGACGGAAGATCGGGGACTTCGCCTACCTGATGAGACCCAAGGAGGGGGAAATCGGTCGTGGGCTGTCGGAGAATTATCAGTAACCTTATGAGTAGCGTATTACATACAAGCATTTCATCCTCCGAGGTAATTGCGCAAGGACTGTTGTCTGCTTGACAGAACATACTCTAAGTGAATAAGGAGACTGGTTTCCAGATTTGTACATCACTGCACTTACATTACTTATTTTTTACCCTTGTGATCCATAGTGGCCAGTGCCTAATAGCCGTTTTCTATTTCTTTCAAAGTAATCAAACCTAGAAGCCAATATTTTTGGACGTGTCGTAAAAAA
>NW_008752074.1:275762-313145 GCF_000715545.1 Opisthorchis viverrini | reverse complement strand
AGCCCGAGTTTTTCGCACTGTTGGTGTGCCGCTCGTGCCATAACGATGAGTGTATGTCGCTAATTTAGTGCGTAAAACATAAGATTGACGGAAGATCGGGGACTTCGCCTACCTGATGAGACCCAAGGAGGGGGAAATCGGTCGTGGGCTGTCGGAGAATTATCAGTAACCTTATGAGTAGCGTATTACATACAAGCATTTCATCCTCCGAGGTAATTGCGCAAGGACTGTTGTCTGCTTGACAGAACCTACTCTAAGTGAATAAGGAGACTGGTTTCCAGATTTGTACATCACTGCACTTACATTACTTATTTTTTACCCTTGTGATCCATAGTGGCCAGTGCCTAATAGCCGTTTTCTATTTCTTTCAAAGTAATCAAACCTAGAAGCCAATATTTTTGGACGTGTCGTAAAAAACAATCGTTTTTTCTTGCTATAGCAATGTACGTGAACACTTGCGGGTTATCGCGAGTGAGTCAGGGAGCAAGCTCCCTGTAATGTTTCCTGCAATCAATGCTTCCATGCAGAATATCCCAGATCGACATCAAACAAGTTGTATAACAGAAAACTCTCCTAGTCAAAATTTTAGAGCTCAACTATTGAGACAGTGGAGACAAGGTTTTTGGAACAGTTTGGAATACAGACAACCGTATCCTAGGTTCTTACAGATACAAAATAACAGGAAAACACAGAGAAACGCAAGAAAAAGTTAAGTCCAATGTACCATAGTATACAAGATCTGTGTCATATCTAATGTGAGTTTTCCTTCCAGGTCTTCCGAAATTTTACTGGAAACTTTTTCACGCGAACACCGAACTTTCTGGGTTTTTTCACTCACAGGTATTCGCTACCCAATTTCCTGCTGTAAGAAGTACGAAATTGGACAAGATGCTGACAGATGCCCACAAGTATTCAACATTACGAACAGCAATGTTGAAATTGGCTGCAGGTCAAGACTTTACGAAAACACGGTACCTTTGGTGAGCTCCTTGGTTCTGGGGTCGTTGGGAATTCTTGCATTAGAGGTGAGTCAGCTGGGCTGTAACAATCTGCTCATGAATGGAAGCGTCTAGCAAGTCACACATACCTACGAAAAGATCTATTCACTAGCGGACCACAAGATGTGAGGTTGAAACACAGCGCCCAAGTTTATATTCACAATATTTCTGACCAGCCACATGCAAAATGGTCATGCTCCGCTACATATCACGTAAGATTCATAAAATATGGGTTGCTTTAATTAGTTCATGTCAAGGTTAATCAGGCCAGATTTACCCAATTTATTTAATTCAATTTACGAGTTGCAGACCATGCGCCGCACCTGGGACGCGGAGTACACGTCCCAACCAGTGTGAGTAATTCATCGGAGGTGGGTCTTTGCTTCTTCCTGGTATCCTCCGGGTTACCTCAGTATCGCTACTTCGATATTCCCAGCAGACCCGATCAATGCTTCGGAGAAATCAGTGGTCACACACCGATATCTTTCATAAGTCATCTACTCGTACAGGTCAAAACTGTGATCCGCAAATCAGTATGGAACGCAGAGTAGCAGTGTAAACTCTGCTGTTGACGTCAGGTCGGCGCCATAGGTGTTGTTGTTTGGTAAAATTTGCCTTTCCTAATTTGGGAAGTAATCCCATCTCCAGCTACTTCACAACAGTTGAAGAAAACATCTTCATCTGCCATATCGATCGGCTTGTCTGAAAGTGTGAGTTTGGATTTTTAGCAGCACGTTACATATTGAGGGTGTGAAGAGCAAGTCAGAGAGTCCGGCGGGGCCATTTTGGGCTTTTTAAAATGATTTGCATTTTTGAAGAAGCTAAACCAAGGAAATCAATGTCATCCGTTTGCTCAATATTTTGAGCAAACATCCTGCGATTATTTCGACTCACAAGGTTTTCACAGTTAGGCAAAAAATTTAAAACAGCGTGTTAGCAACAAAATTGGATAGGAAAATGCTCTGGTTTTCATTGGTTATTCGAAGGGGACAAGCACTGAGAAATATCTGCTTTACCAGAAAGATGATTTCAGTAGTCGACGAAAAATAAATAAATAAATACAACAATAAAAAGAAATACAATGCACCAAGAGAATAAGCCTAAAAGTGACTTATTCTTTGAGGAAAACTGTTGAGAGTTCTTGAGTGAAGTTTCGGACGCGGGGCACGTTTTCTGTGCTGCATGGCTGCTACCCAGTTTCGTAGTTACCCGCGGAGACTTGCGGAGCGCGGTTGACCCCTCTTGTCTTGTGCCTGTGTGTATTGGGTCAAATTGCATGGTTACTTATTGTGTGCGATGTGAAGACAGGGGTGTCTGTTCTTGTTTTGATAGTTGCACAGACATTAACTTGACTAGAAGTGGTTGAAGGTTGTAAGGATGGCACGTGTCGCAGGCGGCAGCCACGTGAAAAAAATGAATGGGAAATTGTAGTGTGAATGTTGTCGCACAAACTTGTCAGTTAGGTTCATTGTGACGCACGATATAATGAGTGAGCGCTACAGATGGAAGCCTGATCTTGCACAACTGGATGTGATAAAATCTTTTCCTAAAATCGTATGTGCCCACAGGAGTTCGTACGGTGCCCTCATAATGGATATAGATTTAAAACGGACACCTTTGATCACCAGACGCAGCCAAAGTTCATCACGATCGAAAGAGTCAAAAGAACCTTTTAGATTAAGAAAAACATGGGACTCCGGAGTGGCGCATTTCAGGAATTTGTCTCAAAGTACACATCCGTTTGGTGCATCCTCCGCGGGTGCGAAACCAAGCTTGATTCGCACGAATCTAACCTGGTATTAGGTCAACGTGTGCAGAATAAGCCCAGAGGTTTACCTTAGATGTCATGAAAACCAAGCTTATGCCATGATGGTTTTCGCCTGATGTTCATGCAACATTTTTGTGGACCGGGATATCAGTCGAAGCCCCAGATCTGAAGTAGGCTTGTCAAACCGTTCACCGGGACCTCAACACCTTATTTGAAGAATGTCGATGCAGACGATCTGCGGTTCGTCGGTCATGCTTTGTCGGTTTGCAGGATTCATATTTCACTCTGAATTTCTGCCGCTGATGGTGGACTAGTGTTGGTGTACCATTCAGGCCCGCTGGATTTATCCAGCTGTTGTTGTAAAGTCAACCAGCTGAATGTTCTTTGAAGTGAGCAACTGGTCACTGAAAACGATGATTTAAGAAGTAAATCGTTGTCATGTTGACACTTGTTTTTATGTGGTTGGCTGATTGAATCAACTTGGACAGGGCGCGCCTGTTTCCTGCAGCGAAGGTCTTCTCAATCTCCTGGGCCTTTGAAATATACAAGCATTCTTTGTTGTTTTTCAAGCTTTTGATTATTTCGCTGTTTGACGGTTCTGCTTGCGCCATCACAGTAACTAGTTGCTGGTACGGCGTTCCTGGGACCAGTATCCTGCTAGTCTCATCAATATCTAGACTTCATTTTGCCCAGGCGGATGGCTTGATCGAATATTTCTTCGAGAGATGAGGGGATAGCTTCTTTGGACCACCTTTATTCAACCTCCAAGTGTCCCTCGTCATTCGCAAGACTGCGTTTCCAGTAGCTTTCCAGCCATATCAGCCTAATATCCTTGAGTTTGTGAAACTTGTAGAAGTTGATTAATGGAACTGCTCTGCTCTCGCACGTGTAATGCTGGTGAAAAGCGAAGTGATAAACTGACTCGCACAGTGTCATGGTCACTCTCAAGTTGTGTACTCCAGAAGGAACGCCAATCCTCGACTGATGCTCTTGCTCGGTAATTGCTAGCCGCATGATTCGACTGAGTCTATGTCTGTCTCGATTTGACCGTTCGTGTAGGAACTTTGTACTGACGAGAAACAGACGACGTTCTGCACACCATTGAGGAGGCCGCTCCCGATTGTTCGTACATTGATCATCAAATCCGACTACACCACTTAATTGTGCTTCTTATGAACTGCTCGTCTAATGCGTTCATTTATATCACCTCCTAAAATTACAATACCCATCATTCTTGTCAGAAATCTGGATAAAAAACCTCGTCCTTTCCACTCTCAATGGTGCTGTCTGTTTTGACATATGCTGATACACAAACAAACACAGTTTGCCCTACAGCGTAAATACAACTGTTTACTGAGTTCCAATCTAGTATGCCCATTTCAGCCTTGTGGTAACCGCATACACCAAAAGGTAGGTCAGGTCGTTTAGCTGTAACATCCTTCCAGTGACTAGCCTCCATGCCACCCTGTGGAAGCATGAGGGCGGAGATACTGCCAGGTTGTCCAAGCCTAGACAGGGGAAGTCGAGAGGCAGATGTCGGGTTCGAACCACGGACTTTTCGGTCAGTAAATTCGCACTCTAGCCACTAGAGCCATCTCGCAGTGCAGTTTTGAGATCACATTATGTGGCGTCGAACCAAGAAAAGTAGCTTCTCGGGATTTGGCTTCTATGCACTTTTTCAGCACAGTGTAAGACTACAAGGAGATGTTGAATCCTTAGTCATCGGAAGGCAAAAAGGCCTTCATTCAACATTCAGGTAATGTATAACATGGGCACACGAACTAAAGGCGTCCAATTTTCATCTTCTGTGTGACGTCCTTCCTTACTAACCAGTAGCACTTCGTTTGAAAGTTTACCTGCTTTCATTCAGATTAATTTTGCTTCCTTGTAAAGAGTGATGATATATTCTCGTTGGCGATCAGAAAGAGAAGCATTTTAGGAATAAGTGTTGTCGTGACATGTCCTTCAACAAAGGTTGCGAAAGTCCGACATTCTGGTTGGTTTTGCATGCAGGATGGTCATCCAGAGGGTGCTTACAGCGGAGGCCAAATGAAATGTTCTCTGTAATTCTGTGGGCTCACATAAAACATGGAAAAGGCATTTCGGATTGAACCATTTACAAGGTTTGCAGCTAAATGTTAGAAAGCGAAATTTCAAGAGACTTTATGATGAAACCTCACTGGTTGGCGACGTCCACAATCAGAGTTACATTGTGTACTGTACAGATTTCAGATTGGAGAGGGGATAGTCGCACTTGCAGTCTGCACTTCTGTTGTAACCTAATCTATCCTGAGGATGTTGTAATTTGTTTACTATACACCTTTATTGTCAATAAATGTGACTAACCGGTCAGGTACTTCGCCTATCAATCGGGCAATACAGCACTCAATAAGTGATTAAACGCCAGCGCACCTACGGAATCTCGGTGACGAGCAATGCAGCAGTATCTTATCCTGCTGAATAGAGAGCGCGTACACCTGAAATGATCATCACCATCAGGATCTCGAGCTGCTGATCTGAGCTGAGTCCATCCAGATCGGCAAACTGCGAAACGACACGTTTATTCATTAAGACACCTAGAAGAGCTTCATCAGTCGTGGCCCTGCTTTATGCTCAAAATGAACTAAAATTATTGATGTAACGCCAACAACGTTGTAGTCTTCAGAACCAAAGATCCGCTCAGCTGTCTGTTACAATTTAGTGACTGAACGCAGACGCCCTGTTGGTTTATTTTGTCTCGCTATCGTTAAGCTGGCAGATACTCAGTTTATTCAAGGAATCCAACGCAGAACAACGGTATCTACACCCTGTATTTGAAAGAAAATATCTTCTTGATTATTGCAAACAACACTGAGATTGCACTGTTACAACTGTAGTGACACCGGCTGTTATTTTTCCAGTTTTCCGCTATTGCAACCGCTAACCAGACAATAATTTCAAATTAACTTCTGAGTACAAAACGCATCTACAGACGTGGAAGGTATTTCGTACTATTACAGGGTTGTTCTCTTATTATTCCCGACCATCCCCGCAGCTGTTGGTACTATCACTCGCAATGATCAACGTCTGCTGTGGAAACAAATGAGAACCATGTGCGCCAGGACTTGACAACTCAGAATACCGCTTTAACCCCAGATTGGTTCGCTTGTTTTGTCAACATTTTAAGTCGCCTATGAAAAAGTCAAAACTGAATTTTGTGTATACGCTTCATTTGAATTACAGTTGACTGAAAATTCGCGGAATGTTTGCCACTGTTCAATGCACTCCTTTTTTTCGAAAATCAATTTTTGTATTTTCATTCGGACGGAGGGGGGCATTAAGTGCGGATCAAAACAGCGTGATTGTCATCAACATCTCATGGTTCGAAGTGTGTAGACCATTTGGTGTTCCTAAACAATACCCCTTTACTATTCTCCCCCAGATGGAGAATCGTTCACGATCGTAGAATTTCTTGCCACTTATCCTTACAATTCCACCTGAATTTGTAAGTTGAACAAACTTTCTTACATCTAGTAAGACTCGTCAGGAATATCCGCTTTCTAGATTTTTTTCTTCGGAGTTATCGTAAAAAGGCACGCCCTGAGTAGTATGTAAAAAACAAAGTAATCTCAACAGCCAATCAAACTAGAACCTGTGTGTTTTAACCCTGAAGTGCAAATACCTATTCGGGATTTCGCATCCCATTCTGCTTCTCTGAGACTCGAGCAGTAAATGCTTGCTAACCAGTTCTTGGCAAAACGGCGGCGTGCAATGGAACAAACCACGAGAAGACTTTGTCAGCTTGCATCAGTTATTTCGTCGAAAATACACTCCGTTGAAACCAAAGGCAGTCGGTGTAACCATGATGTTACTTTGAGGTTGGCCCACAAATTCTGCAACCCAGGGTGCCTACTAATGTCCGATCACAACAGCCTAAACAGGAGTTTAAACTTTTTAGGTTGAGGTGATCTGGAAATGCGCTGCAAACAAGGCGCTGTTTGCTGTTCCGAGCGATTTTAATCAAAAGCAGACAAGTCTTGCCAAGACGATACGAAATGAAATCGGTTGCCGTCAAACAGGAAGTTGTGCCATCTTCGCGCCTGTCTGGGTGCGACGCAGATGCCCGTATTCGCAGGTAAGTGGAAATCCCGCAAGGCACATCTCACAACCAACCCTAGTGGCTGTCATTCCCTATTCGAAACGCAAAGCTAACATTTTTCTCGCCGTTTTGAGCTGGACTTATTTGCAGTGAGGTCCAAAGAGGACTCTAGGTGAATCTATATAACGGCGTCTCACCTCAGAATTATGCTCGAACGCGTTCACTCTTATCTTATCGGAAGTCGTCATTAACTTTTAATTCATCGTTGAAATTCGTCTAGGGCCATGAATCAAGCCAAATCTTTTTGAAAGATGGAACTGAATTGCTGACAATTTGTACCAACCGGAGTCTTGTTTGTGCACTCTAATGCGCTCGCGCGAATGCAACAAGATCCCAAACGTTTCTACCCTAAACTGGACGTGAACTTTCAAGCAGACATTATAAGGTATATCTCTTCACTACGACTTCTGAAATTAATATCCCGGCTGTGCTATTTGCTGAGGCACCAGAATCATAAAAAAACATCGAGCCAGAATATCTACGCTAGTTGACGCATTTCAAATATTGAAGTTTACAGCCAAGCAGCATTTTAGGGAGTTAAGACCGAGTTTGAATGTGAGCCCTAACCATGTTGAGTTTAAACTCTTTGCTTTACATTGCATGCTACAAATACCCAGTAGGATCTCGACTGATTAGGAGACATACATGGTTTTGAAAATAGATATCAGTAGGATCACTGAAAATTTCACCTGCGATATCACGCGGAGAGGACACCGGAGCTGCGAAACGACAGGGTTGAAATGATTAGTCACAGCAGTCGGATGCAAGTCACAGATCACATGATCACCTGCCTGAACGACTGAGCTATCTCGAGCTCAACTGAAGAGATGCAGTGAAAATCGATGACCACACAACAAACATCGGTCAGCGAGTGGTCAGTAATTGCAATGTAAGATCACTAGGCGTTGGTTGTATCAGAAGAAAAGTGAATTGGCCTCGTTAGAAAAGCCTGAAATGTTTTTTTTTTTTCAAAAATAAACGATTTTCATTAAAAAGCCTAGCAGAAAATGTCGACAAAGCGTATTTTGTCCAACCACGTTTTGTGTGCACTGGATGAGTAAATACAACCGATAATGCGTCGAATAATGGTAAGCGATTCTAAGTTTGCTACTACTACTACTCAAACAGAATATCACGCGGTTTTTTTCTAGACTATCAACAAGCATTTGAAGCAGTTTCTTGAAACATCTTCAGTTTGAGGCGTTACAGAATCTCATATTCTCCTCTAAATAATAACGCCAAAAATGGTGAAATTTCAGGTAAGCATGTTCACTTAGGCTGGTCTGGTTTGAAATATTTGAGATATGCAAACCTCCAATACGAGTGATGTTGCTTGGGAGGAAATTTTGATGCAAAGTTTCCCATTGATGGCGGTGTTTACTTCCTTACAACCCAACCTGTGCAAACGCACCTGTGTGAATGAGGGTCGATAAATTCAATTAGGTTAAGGACAGTGTGTGTTGGTTTGGCTTTTTTTCTACTTGGGCTGTTGCAAACTACTAGGGTAGATTAACCAATGATTTCCTTCCTCAGAAAACGGGATTCCTGGAGCTTCTGATGCACAAGGCTTTTTTGCGGGCAACCGGTTGTGCATCAAAAATGTGAAAACCACCTACTAATGTGTGAACAATCATTGTATTGTATTTGATTTTCAGCGGCATAGAGTTCTCAGAAAGTGTCTTTTGATTGTTGTCCTACAGATAGAAGTTTCACTCATCGGGTGAAGTATATTCTTCCACTGAGCTACTTATATATTGTTGGTAGTGTGAAGAGATTTGGGATCTGAGAAGTCGTTGTTCGAGGAGCCGGTCAACACGTGTGACCACGTGATGTGGATCCCGTGATTGAAGGATGAGCGACGCTATATCCTGCCTAAGTGCGATTTAATCACACTGCTGATCAGCCACTCGTGGCCGAACGGTTAAGTGTTCAAACTACTAGCCGGGGGGTCGCGGGTTCGAGACTCTTCGGAGTTTCGTGAGATGCGCACCGTTCATGATTCCCAATAAGGATGAAACAGCTGTACAGTGCTTCTCGGCTTTTCAGCATAGATTGGCTTCCCTTACAGGACGAAATCCCACGGAACTTTATTTCACTACCTAAGCAAATATTAGGGTACAAGAAAATGGATGGCCTCTTTTGACCGAACATTAGCTTACCACCGTGTCATAAATCTATTATGTTACATATTATTATGAATATCTCATTTATATTATTATATTATTTTGTAATATCTTGGTATATATTGTACCATGTTACGGTACGGTGTATTATCCTTTATTAAATTGTATCATATTATGTCGCATTATATTATATCATACCGTACCCTACAGTGCTATATTATGCTTATTACATTTTATTATTATTTTGTTATTAATGTGTTATTGTGCTGTCATGGTGTGTTATAAAATCTAATTTTCTACATAACGCAATGCAATATGTATTTCGGTTTTTTTCATCACCGGGCGTTAAAAGAATTTTAGCAAACATATTGCGCGACGCTTAGCTAACTTTTATCCGTCTTGCGACCCGCTTACTGTAAAGATGCGTGTAAAGGAAGTAAGGAACCTTTGAAAAATCATGACAAAACGGAAATTCACCGTCACAAGTTGATCAGCAAGCCTGGAGGCCTGGATGCAGATTTTATGTTGAAATAGTGCCGCTAAGTGTTAATCGATCAAAGTAGGTAATGTCTGAGTTGTGGAAGACTTTGGCACAAATAAGCGGTTTTGTAAAATGAACGAGAGTTGGAAACTTAGAGGCTTGAATTTAGAAAAAATTGAAGGGTTTTTATTTCGAGTAATACACTCATTTGCAAATCAATTTCGTTTCCACGAGATACTCAACTAAATTGTTCGTTCAAGTAGGTCAAAAGGTTGATGGAAACTTAAGGACTGCGCCTCCCTGATGAGCCCCAAGAATGGCGAAACCGGTCGTGGGCTGTCGAAGAGTTTTCAGCGATCTTGTGAGTAGTTTCCTTTGTGAAAGTATACTGTGGTATCTCGAATATCGTACCAATTAAAACATGGGGCGGCCTGTGTGCAGTACATTGAGTTGTAGTATATCATAAACGAGAGATTCAGTTGAGTCTCTCGTGAAAACCAAATTGATTTGCAAATGAGTGTATTTCTCAAAGAGTCCAATTCGGTTCAATTAGAACCTAAGTTTGATGAAAACTTGGGGACTTCGACTACCTAATGAGCCCTAAGAAGGGCGAAATCGATCGTGGACTGTTGAAGAGTTTTCAGGAACCTTGTGAATAATTTTTATTTTGGTTTCATTTTTCTGAGGAGTTTATAAAAATCTCCTCCGTGGATGTTACCAACAAGTATAGCTAATGCATTTTTACAGGATATTTTGTCCGCAGACGCGCTCCAAGGTTCTCCTCCTTGGGAAAACTTCTTCCGCAAGTAGCCCAGGGGATGCAAGTTTGGTCCATTCTTTCTACGGGAATTCGACGGTTTAAATTTTGTCTACCCAAACGGGGTACTTAGTGGGGATACATTTTTGACTAGAGATGAATACTTGACGATCCCAATAAAGCAAGCTCGCATAGCCAGCGGAGTGTGTGCGCTCCACTGATTCTCATGTGATACTTTATACTTTATACTTTATACGCCATCCATAAAATCGATCCTCATTTCTTTGGGAAGATTCACAACTCACTTCTGTAGAACATTCTAGCTTTCGCCGTTGAGGCACGGTTTTAGTACACTTTCGGCTCAAAGACTGGACCAGAACTCTTGAATGAAATTCCTATCTGACCGAGTTAATATATCTTACTATCCAACATTACTTCATGCAACGACGCTTACTTGCCAGACAAATTTATGTGTGCTCAAACAAATGAGGACGTGATTGGCTCAAGGTGTTATAAATTTCGAAGGCACACTCAGCAGCAGAGTTTGCCACAAGGCGCACCACTGGTGAGTCACAAGGCTCTGTTCTCTCTCATTAATTTTGATGGTTGTCAAAATGATGTTAGGATTTAGAAGATCGGTTATGTTTGCATTTGCATACTGACCTACACGTCACAGAATTGTGGGTGAGACATCCCAGAGCCCACCCCCTAGGCATCAGAACGTCTACAAAGCCCAAATAATTTATTTATCGTTTTTTGTGGGAAGGGTCAAAGTGACCCTGCCTTATTGACATTTGGAAAGTTCTAGATTCCTATGTGGTTGTTTGACGGTCATATGGTCGTGCGTTTCCATCACTACCAATGAAGCAAATGCGTCGATCAGGGATGCATACCTGAAAGATATGACCATAAATTCATCACCTGGGCAGGTCAGATTGAATTCTTCCTACCAAAAATGGAATTGCGACACCGTACTGCATGTTTACCCCATGTGCATGATGGGCAACTAATCGGAATTTTTGATACTTTTCACCTCAGGAGAAGTATACACAAACCTTTCGTCCCCACAGAGTGCTGGATGCGTTAAAATGTACAATCAAGTAGGCAACAGCGAATCGTTCTAAAAATTTTGTAGTACATGAAAGTCTTGTTCTCGTGGTCTTTTTAGAGTTCAATCAGAGGCTATTTCAACTGAGTGTTTTCATGAATGCTAGTAAAGACTTCAGTCTTTGTCAAACTGCACGTCACTGTTCTAATCCGCCTGTTGGTCATCATATCTAAACCAGACCGATACCAAGCAGAACACATTTCTTGGGTTTAAACCATGAAATGAAGCACAAGGTGCGCCAAGGTACCTCTGAAGCAGAACGTCAGATAGCAGCCATACGGCTTGTCTGAAAGATCCGGTAGTTAAAGTGTCTGTTAATGAACGCCCAATTACGCATTAATGTGGACGCAAATGCTGCTAAACTACAAAGTATCAGACGATCACATACTCGATACAAACAAATTGTGAATGAATCGTGGAACCGTTAATCTAGTTTGTTACTCGATCTGTAGAGGGATAGTTATGTGCATTCACAAGGCGTGAAATGTGATACTTTCTTGTTTGCACTTGAGTGAGTTTTTCCCCGTAAGTCAACACTTTGTGCAGTGTGTAATCAGGTGTGTAAACCCCTTGATCAAATGTGGGGAGAGCACACAGAAACTAACTTTTTTTCACGCTGCACCAGGAGTATTTCTCTCCATTTCCTAATGTTTGAACTATGAAGGTAATCAAATCAATGAAATGTTACCAATGGCGCGAGCTTGTCAATCGCCGGAGGGCTGTATACGCAGACGTGCGCCCCGTTTCCCGACAATAATTGTTTCAGCAACTTACAGAGTCCAGACATTCGTGTCCCGGATACAACCGCAAAACTACAGGTAACCTAATTCCGTGAAAAAGCCATGGAAAAAGCTTCCACATTCTTTGGTACAACTACTCCGCAAAGTGAATTCGGATGTTTTGGGATGGATTTGCTCATCTTCCTCGCCAGAGTGAGAGGCATGTGTAGCAAGTATATCGAGTGGACTCGGTGACCTGGTATTGTAATAAAAAACCTAACTACAGAGGCTTAGATTCACTGGCCGGTTTGAAAACTATTGTGCCGATTCACTATCAACTCCACGTGAGCTATGTAAACCTCGGTTGTGCGCATATTAGAGAGATGTTCTAAGACGGAGGAATCCTTTAGCGATGAGAAACACACAATAGTAGGCGAGACGAAGTTTTCCTCTTGGGAGAGAGGGAATTTTCGCGGCAATTGTTCCTTATTTGTACTCTCAGAACTTCAAATCTAATACGGACTCAGTCTGAACAGCCGAGGTAACTAGACACTGTACACCACACTTCTCACTACGTGGAGATATCACTGAGAGTGTTCCAAGGTTTCTAATTGGGTGGCTGCTGATCTCATTGTCTTGCTCACTAATTTGTTTGCGGTGACTTTATTCCCACACAAGGGTCATCTTGGTTGGACAGCCTTGCAAGGATCGCAGAGCTAAGCCACTAAGATTCGACTGTCGGCAGATTACGCGGTTGCCAGTATTTCCATTCTTTCTGACTCTAGTTCGGTTGATGCTGCATCGTAGGTAATTTGAAAAACTGCTTGGCTTGGGAAACTTCGCACTCCCCGGTGTATAAAAAAGTCAACAGAACAAAGCACAATCCAAAGTTTTCCGATTGTAGTCTTTCGGGTACGCTTAAAAACATGTCATGTTAAACTTAGTAGTGTCTACAGAGGAGCGCAATGTTGAAAAATGTACTTTACATCAAAATTAGTAAACCAGGATGTGTCATGCTGATGCACTTAGCTCACAAGATTACAGCTCTAAAGTGATGGCCGACTAACCAGGCAACGATAAAGCAGGAAGTAGAAAGTTGGTACTCAAAACAAATTTCTAGAGTCCCCAAAAACTTGTCAGACGTCACATGGATGTTGGATATACCGCTGTATTGCTGATACCTACCACTCGACCGCACAGATATATCCACGAATGGAGTGTACCTCATATCCAGTCAGATGGCCAGAACAATGAAGTTTCAACTTTAGTTGCGCTTACAATCATGGGCTTGTGGATGCCCACCAACAACAAATTTTGCTGGCAGCTACTTATGGCGGTGCAGTCAGACCCTGATGGGATGGTCAATTAGGGCAGTAGTTTACTTCAAACGTGCTCTTGGTGAACAATATTGTCATTAGCCGTGTTTTCAAATCATCCGACTCTATTTTCACGCCCGACACGAAACGTTTTATATAATTATGCATGCTGTAAAATAGGTGTAACTGCATCAGGTGTACAACAACGAACTTTATACCGATTTATTATATATTAATCATAATTAGCGCACGGTTTTCTCTTCTCTTTGTTCCTCCACTTAAATTATTGCATCAATAAACCTAGGGAAGAGGGCCTGAGGTCCCTCAAAATTCAACTTTCTTGCACAACCTGGGGTAGAGATCAGTATACATCTCTACACATCTACAATCCAAACGAAACAGTTAAACCAAACTTTCAGTACTCATTCTTTTCACGCAGTCACTTCATATATGGCTTCATAAGGCTGTGGGTGCATCTAACCAAAGTTTTATCACGATCACTGATGCCATAATTGTCTCTTTGCGCATTTGCCCTCATCTGCTCTCACGAAAGAACGTTTATCTAATCTGCGCTACGAACAATGCATGATTTGACTACGCGCATCGCTCCGTTTGATGAAGATCAAAGAATATACCCAGTACTTCTGGCACACTCCAATCGATAGGGACTGCCGTTCGGACAAACAGTGTATTAGTAGGCGTTTTGTTTAAAACCATTTTGCCCAAGAGAAGTGGACTTTTGTTTTTTTTTCCTTCAACGACTAACATGTTTACTAAGGTGACAGCCACCGAACACTTTTGATTGTGAAAACTTTGACTATTTCACCCCTTATATCTTGTCGACTTCTCCTTAGAAACGTAGTTTTCAATGCAGCGCGCACACCATAGTTGTCATAAACAAGCATAATCAACCCCAGCCATGTTTATCCTCGAATTCTCAGAAAAAAACAGGTGACGCCATCGTCCTCAGTAATGTTAGTGATGGGCATTTGCTTAGAAGTCAGCTAGGGACGAGCACAAACCACTAGGCATTCTATACTAGTGCAGCCGCAGATACTACTGATGAGATAAGCAAGTAATATGCGGTTCTTCGTCACTCTCTCCGCGTCTAATGGAAGTTGGGGTTTATTACGAAACTTGTGGAAGTGCTTTGCAGCGTTTGTTTACAACTACTTGATAGTCAAGGTGTATTCACAAAAGTTCAAAAAGATGCGTATGAAACTTTTGATTTCCTGTTCAATAGTTTGTAACTCGTTGGTTTGTGTTTGCTAACAAACGACTTCGCGGCCGAGGGCATTCCTCCTTCAATTAGTATTTTTGATCGTTTTAATTCACCTGCATTAGGTACTTTGCTAAACTGGTTAAGTTGAAATCGTGTTCATTTCACACGCACATCGAAATATATGTCATTAGTAGGCTGACAACCTGTCGAGTTGTGCGAACTTTCCAGATTGGAAATTGAAGGTGGACTCGCGTCCCGGTAGCAACCACAAATAGGACACAACTTGTTTTCAACAAAGAAAGATAACCCGTGTCACGGTTGTGGGATGCTTCATAACTTAAAATATTAAATCTCCCAGTGTGGAGACAGGCGTCAGTCCTTTTTCAGGTTTGAAAAACCTTTACGGACAGTTTCACAGTACATTAGAAACTGAGATTAATGTTGCCAGTTTCTACCAGAAAATGCTGTCAAATTCCCCATCACTTTTCAGCCGGAATGTGTCAAAAATTGACTTCCCGTCTTCTGCTTATTCTGACCTTTTTGTTGATCGTGAGTTGCAATGTCGTTATTATTTAATTACCCACGCAATTTTTGTGCGCCAACGCACAACTTTTATATTACAAGGGAGTCCTAGGTTTCCTATAGAATATTTCACATTATAAGGCATACTACACAACACCGTAACTAGACTGTTTCTTGTTTTTCTTTACAAACTGTTTTCGGCATGTCTGTTGGCTATGCTCGGAATGCTGTGTGCCGAAACTCCTCTTTTAAAGCGCTGAACAATATAATTATGAATCGGACTATGTATATGCACTTTCTAAATGCTTACGTCGTTCACTTCACGTGAGATAGTGTCAGCTAGCCAACAGAATCCGGATTTTTATGGAGAAATAATCGTTTTATGGACAACTTGATGCAGTTTTCACGTAATATTATTATCCTAGCAGGTTAAAAAACAAAATCGAAGGATGCATTGCGTAGGTTTGTGTATGAGTGAAAAACTTTGGCAACTCGTAAACTTAAGAACATATCACTCTATGCCACTTGTGCTGTTCGTTGAACGTCGTATACAACTTAATTACGAGTGTTCATACCAGTGGTTTGGATCCCATATCAATCATATTAATAATTGGACAGGTAAATGATCTGAGGTCCAACACACGTTAGCAACCAGACAACGGAAGAATGCCATTGCGGAGGCGATAACATCAGGGCGAGTCTTCGACTGCTGTACTTCAGATGAATACTGGTGCTCAGGTTGTTCGTGCGTATACCTTAGTATTGTGATGAGTTTAGCAAACGTACACAAGCAAGGGTAAACCTGTAGGAGCACAAGGTGTCGCGCGTTCTGCTATGAGTGCGAACTTCTGGGATCCCAAAAATGGAGATTTTAAAAAATCGCTCAGCTGTGATACCCTTCCAGTGTCTACCCGAAGGAAGCACGAGGACTGGGATAGTGTCAGGTCGTCCAAGCCTAGTCAGGGAAGTCGTGAGACAATCAATATTTTTGGATGAGGAATTGCGTTACGGTGCAGTTGTTGGCGCAGCTGTTGACGCCAGGGAATCACACCACTTGATGTGCTCGTCTATGTCGTGATATTTCAAATATACCGAGACCTCTATGGGCTGATTTCGGGAATTACACTCGTTTGCAAACCAGTTTGATTTTCACGACGGAGTCAACTTAAATTCTCGTTTATAATATTCTCCAACTGGACATAGTCTTCCTCAGGTTTCAGTTGGCATGGTATCCAAGATATCGCGGCATGATTTCATAGAGGAAAATACTCATAATGGCTGTTCATCAGCGGTAAACACAACAAAGTATTTCGCATGAGTCTCCTCTCATCTCATAACCCACGAATTCGAAAAGAGGCGTTGGGGAGTAGCATACCAAACACCTGGAGTACGCACTTCGACTCAGGAAGGTGCCTCTCTCTATTGGATCCACTATCTTCTCAAGGCGAACCATCTTCGTATTGATATTTCAACTCCCCCAGAACATTCACCTACGGATAACTAGCAAGCAGATGGCCTTGTTGCTATAGAGTCACACCTGCCAAAGGCACCGTGCCGCCACATATCTGGGCGGGGTCAACTCCGACCTCAGCTGACCAGTCAACCTATTTAAGTTACTAAAACCTGCGTAAGTTTTAATGGACAGGCGCAAGCACGACTTCTGCTGTGTAAACTTTTGGGGGCTCTTACTATGGTCTTCACCACCGACTTTCCAGAAGAAAACATCTCTTTCTGCACGTAAAGCCGATCTATGCTGAAAAACGCAGAAGCACTTTACACCTGTTTCATCCTGACAGGGTCTCATCATCTCCACGAAACTCCGAACTCCACAGAGCTGTGTCCGAATGGCACTACGGATCAGCCGCCCGTAACGGATGAGACAAACGTTCAAGCTACTAGTCGCGGTGTGACCATTTCGTTTGCAGAAATAATCTCAATCAAACATTAGCGAATATACACTCATTTGCAAACTAATTTGGTTTTTCGAGATACTCACCTGGAACCCAGCTGAATATCTCGTTTGCAATGTTCTCAGGCAACTGAATGTTCTGCACCAGGCCGCCTCATTTTCCAGTCGCTACAATATTTGTGATATCGCGATACATGTATATCATAAGATCGTGGTGTGACCATTTCGTTTGCGGAAGTAATCTCAGTCAAAGATGTTTTTGTGTTCAAAATTTGGTCTCTGAAACATTTGGTTACAACACACGCTTATATGAATCGCCGACCCTAATTTCTAGCAAGACTAGACGAGTAAGAATTCCCCGTCATGAAGGAAACTACTGATTATACTGCTGAAAATTCATTGACAGCTAACGGTCGCTTTGGTCCTTCAACTTTAGGCTCATCATTTGTGAGCGTTCCACGAGTGTCTCTCCACATTTTGTTCGACTTGAACCCAAATCGCATAAAATTCGACAATTACACACATTTGCAAACCAATTTGTTTTCCAGGGGAGATTCACCTAAATCCCATCTGGATTTGCCATTTATGATAACTTTCGTACCCACTGAAACACAAGACAGGTTTTGCACAGCATATTCACCTGCAAAATATCATTAACAAGAGGTCCAGCTTGCACTAAGGAAACCAAACTGATATGGAAATAAGTGTATATTTTGAAGATATCCTTATGCTCAGCTACCGGATATTCTTTTTCTGGCTACCCTTAAATCGCTTTGTTGCTGTAGACCAAACATGGGGAACAGAGTCTCTCCATGCGTTGCATGCTAGATCAGGCAGTTCGGGACGGGTTCTGATGCCATAAGCAACAGCTTAATAGGAACTCTATTCAGCATGAGATATACTGCCAATTTCAAAAGTTTTCAGTTATATTTACAATGGACAAAATCTTTTGTCACAGCTCAGCTCAAAGTATTGTTTCAATGCATTTAGGAGGCGAAACTCTGTTTAGTACATCCCCTTTTCAGAAGAGGTATTCATACTACTCCAGAGGACTTTTTGCCACGGTCCTTATGATCGAAGCAAGAAAAAAAATCAAACGAGCATTTTGACCCCAACTCCTCTTCAACGTGATGTTTTTGATGTCTCCCTCATTAGTCGTGTGTGTTTTATATTTCTTTTTCGGCTTCAAAACTCACATTATCACTCACAGATTGTCGGTGGTGTAATCATGCTCGCGGGTGGGGTGATGGTGTGGAGCCGAGTATTTGTTGGAACTTTAGTGCAGACGAAATTCTGGAAGAAACAGGTTGCACTTGATCCACAACGAGAATCGTACGACCGAATAGCCCAGTTGTTTCAAACTGTGACCAGTAAGTATTATCCATTTCACTTACAATCTTCTTCATCAGCCAGTTTCTTGTGACTATTCTTTAAAAGAAAGAAGAAAAATAGGTCAGACTGGGAATAGTTATCATGATGAAGTTCCCCTTGATCGGATTTCCAGGAATCAGTGGTCAGATCGCTGGATGACTCCACATAAACATGGATGTTTTGTGACACTTAGGAGGATCAGGCATACAGGCTGTTAGTGCCATGGATGTCCAAACGTCATAAAATCCCAAGACCTAACCAAAGATTACTGTTACAACTGGTCATTTGGCCTCGAAATGATGGTATAACAATGAGCACTGACATAAGTTACGTATCCATCATCGGGGTGTGGAAAATATCCGTCGGCTATTGCTGCCATTCCGCCTTTTTGGTTCCAAAATTTTTTCCAGCAGGTATATATCAAAATAAAGGAGGTGATGGATGCACTGTGGTGACAATTCATCGACCGTCAACAGTGTGATCGTCCTTAAACTGACAATGCCGTGCAGGTGCTACCGAGCTTTCTTATGGATTGCGAGATTCTGTGATGATGCAAATCGTATACTGCATAAAATGTCCTCTGAACCTCGCTGTAAACAAAACGGTTCTATCAACCCAATGAGTTCATTCATTTTAGTGGATTAACCAACAGGCCTAGTTCGGCATTCGACTCCAACCACTCTAAATTTGATAGTGTTACCGTACGGAACTAAGCTTATCCACCTAATTGAGAGGATATTGCGTAGACTTCGGAGGCTTGACTGGTTGGTTATCTCTCGTTTCGTCCACTTTTTACTACCGCTCCTTAGTGAAAATAGCAAAACAGAACTTAATCCGTATCCGCTCAACAGTAATTCAGTTAGCAAACTACTTTACCTGTGGTCAAGTACTTCTCGTAGGGGGTCGATAAGCCACACGTGAATGTAGACAAAATGCTGAGTTTGATCCAAGCATAGCTCTTGTGCTTACACTTTCCATGTTAAAATCCTTGACGAGATCATCACACATCCAACCAACTGCTATCATCCTGAAATGGCGATGGTCAAAGTCTGGTTTTATGATAATCCCACAGATTACACTGACTTGAAATTCGTCCCCCTAGTTTAATCCATACAGGGAATAGCAAGAATATGCAGAGACAAAGTGTAAGAAATAATTGTCTAAGCTTCATTTTCAGTTCAGGACTATCTGAGAGGAAATTTCCAAGAGTGTGTGGGCAACACGGCGTTTTTCTTACCTGGCTATCGATGGTTTTCTCTGAGAAACAGCGCGTTTGAAAAATTCAGCAGGGTTGACCGTGACCGTTGGCGAGTATCTTTGGCCTTTGCGTACTATATCGCACCAGTAGTATCGTCAGAAGCCACTAATTTTTGTGCCCTTGTGTGCCCTCGGAAGAGTCCGGTCCTCATCACAAAGTCAAACATGCTGCATCAAAAGAATGAAGACCGTTAAAAAATAGGTCATACCTGTGTCGGAAAGAACTAAAACGCAACCACGAATAAACACTAACGATTCACTGATTTGGACCCGGGACATGCAAATTTGGATAGGGGTAGAAATATCCGACCCAAGAGGCCTACTGTCCTTTCGTAGCCCCAGCTACAAACCCATTATTCTGAACTAGCTATCATCGAAGTAACTTGCTTATGCATATTTCCCATTGGATTTTCGATAGAAAAATCAATCCAGACTTACAACGACAGATCATACGGATGGGAAAACTGTGTTCAAATAATTTCCTCAAGCGCAACAGGTAGGAAAATTTTCCCAGGCGTTTCTGCACTGATGCAGATTTTATCACCAAGTTACAGGACGTCTGATGACTAGGCGCTGACCGTCATTTCAGGACGAAATTCCAAGAGTAGAGCAATCAGGGTACAGAATAACACTAATCAGTTTGACCTTGGATAAACCGAGCACAGATTCTAGCCAGGTGTTCTCCTAGTTACAACATGATGACTCATCATGTCTGACGCCATTGTCATGGCATATATTTAGAGTGAGCAGCTGGAAACTCAACGTCATCCCGCACAGTGTTGGTCTCGTGAGCAGCCGACGAGAAGTTCATCTTAGGAAATTTCGTATCAGTTCCGTACGAAACGGTATTTCCTTCATTCGTAAATTCGGAACTTAGTCACGTGCAGTCAGGTTTTGGGAATCTTCCGAGATTTCCTCGATGTTTCGTCACAGCAAAGTCATCTCATTCTGATTGGTGTGTAAATCCCCTTTCGGTTCGCCCGTTAAACAGGTATGCACAAGATGGTCAAGATGGTCTGATAAATGCTCTCCTGAATGTGCGCGGCGGAAATTTTTCAAAGGTTATCTTAGTTTACCGTTCTTCTTCTTTGAATAAATCTCCATGAACTTCACTGGTGGGATTTGGCCTTCTGCCTGCAAAGATAGTGACTTCGGACTAAACTAACCGAACTTTATTAGCCTCCAAAGTGTAAGGCAGAAGCGAACGTGCTCCTGGGATTGACTGAAATGTGACACCATTCTTGTGGACTCCATCTAGCGCGGCAAATGAATCTACGGCAAACTCTGCCACTCTAGGTATAGTTACCTATCAAGTTAACCAAAGTAATGTTACAGACAAGAAGCTCTGGTCAGTATCTCCGAAAGTCTTCCAGTAGCTGGTCTGAGCAATTTTAGCGAATGTTTCGAAAACCCGAAGTGATCTTTTAGGAGCACTGATTTCAAGACAAATAAATGTAACGGAGCCTGAGGAAGCTGATTCGAATTATTGGGGTTTCTATAACTCTGACGTAGATGTTCCTCACCACGCCGCTACAAACTGAATTTGACTTTGAAGCATAGTGTAGCGGATAGTATACACCGCGCTGCTTGATTGAGAAGAAGTGTTCAAAAGATTCGATGGGGAAAGCGGTGATTCTTTGCTCCTGCAAGTACGTAGGAAACTGACTGGCTGTTTAGGCTGTAGAAGTATAGCCTGACAAGACAAACAATTAAGTGAAATAGACCTTACAATATTTGTCTGTATGCACGTGGAGGTTAAAAATAAAATAAATTATATTAAGTATACTTGACTTAGATGGCGTTCGCAATAGTTGTAATAATGTCACATTGATTCGAACAGATGATCTCCATCGGTCGAATTCAGCAGTGCATATTCCAGCGACTTAGTGAAATGACGTTCATCGCACCGTTCCAGTTGGGTGCTTTTGGACAGAATCCCAACTTTTGGTTAGGTGCAATAAAGGTGAGAGGTTGGTGTGAAAGTGTTGCTTTACTAACAGCGGGCGTGTAACAAGGAATTCGTGTTCAACACCCTTTTCAGCGTGTCTTTAGGACCCCAGCGAAAATATGCTTTGCGGTGTAAAACCACAACAGCAACATCTTGCGGGACACCACCAAACGTTTGAGCCCAAAATCTTGGTACACATTTCTATGCTATGGAAAATCGGTCGGAACAGACTTGGCTACTGAAGGCACTTCGTATGCCATGGAATAGCACACTTGACAAGTTCTACGTCTTATTGGGCTGTATGTTCCACAAACGGAAATACGTGATTTTTCCGATCTACCGGTAGGGAGCTTACTTCAAAATTCAGGGTGGGCATTTATGAGTTTGCTGACCTTCAGTGCACTTGTGTTTTGTTCATTTTCGAGGTAACAGTTTAGGAATTATTACCCAGGAGCCAGTGCCTAAAGTTTCACCACTGCGTAACTCTTACGTCCATTCGTTAACGTACGGTTAACAGATATCTCTGGAACTGATCTATGCAGCCTCACAGATTGGACCACAGATATTCAAATCAATGCAGGCAAATTACATCAACTCACATGGAGAGAGGAAGTGAATGACTCGGCGGGCAAAGTGCCTTGGGAGGTCAAATCATACTAGGCTTTTTACTTTCATCATCGGGTGTCTTCGCACGCGTTACCACTAGCTGACGTCAAAGACTTTTTCAGATATGGCTCGCGAACCGTTGAAAATAGGAGTGGAACTGGAATCTCATAACAATTGGATAGATATACCCAAGTTCGACAACGTATGGGTTTTAGATATATTCACTGCGAGTTCACATTTCAGCACACTTTCTGGCACCACGGTAACCATAGTACCATTCAGTGGTTCACTCTCAATTTGTTTCCGCTTCTGCGTCAAAATCATACCAATGCAACACACCAATATCCGCGTCTGTTCCACATCTGCTTCAAACCACAGGACCAGTTGGCATTGTGCTCTTCGTGATTGGCTTCCTTTTGTCCTTGAGTGCAATCATCGGCTTCGTCGGTATCTATCATCTCCGAATGATGATTTTTGTGGTAAGTCAAAACAGGTGTGTGATGAACTCCCTGTTTGATATAAAGTATCCTGTCAAGTCTCTTATCCCTCCGGGGTTTAGTTATTATCAGTTATCATTAGCTATTATTAGTTACTAGCTATTAGTTATCATTATTAAGTCTAGAGATGGTCTCTGTGGTAAGTGATATTGCAATTGTCCTAAGGTTAAGCGCTGGCTCCACTCAGGCGCCCATTCCAAGCAGACTGACGAACTGAAGAAAAAATGGTTGAGATTGTATTGCACAGTGGAAACTTAGCTTGGTAATCGCACAAGTTCCTAGCGAATTGAGCACGGTACCACGAGTTGTGGGGTTACGGTATCAGCGATTAATGTGCACCATTGGTTTAGGTACATTTTAGAAGACTGTTTTATTGAAAATATCCTGCGACAGCCCAAAATTGCGAAATCACGAATACAGCAGAACCTTGAGCATCTAGTTGATGTGCGTTCGCAAAAAGCTTGCAGAAATGTGTTGATTCAAGTGCCATTAAGTGGTTTATTTTCAACAGGGTTTGGGAACATTATAGTCGGTCTTTCACTAAAAACCACATTCTTGATTAACACATAGGCCCGCAGGTCATCGTGACTGATGTTCGACAATACCGCACACCAATATGCAAAATCTGCAGCCTGGAAAACATCAGACGTACCTAAAGAAAAACTTTTTGAAAACCAGAAATCAAACCGGCGATAAAGTGAAGGAATTCTAGGGAGGCAGTGCCAAGACACCAGGATGTCTCATAATAGACGCAAAGTTTGATTGGGTAAGTAAAGGTAGCCAATCAAACGAAGGATAGCAATCATTATTAGTAGCCACATAAAGGATTTGCGTGCAAGTGTTGGCATTCATTTTGTCTGCGACGAATGTCAGTACGCGGACTGAAATTGTGAAACTATTATTCCCTTGGTGAAAACGTCACTGCTGCAGTCCATGGTTACAAAACCAAACATAGTCTCATCAAACATCCTTTCACCGTGTCGACCACTGCACGCTTGATTGCGAAAGCTAAGTCCACTGAACCTGTACTGGATTTTCCTGGCGGAGGGAGAAAGTCCTGAGTGACGAAAGAGTGCTCATTTTACTGAATGCCGTCTAGCAACTTCAGCCCCAGAGCACCATGGCATTTTTGTCAATAACTCAGGTGTCTCAGCTGACCAGCATCCCCCGCGCCAGCGTGCATCGTATTGTGAGACACTACCTTCATCTCTACGCGTATCATTTCGCTTTATTACAAAACATCACGGAAGAAGACAAGGAGCAACGTTTCTCCTTCGCTAACTGGCTGCTGGACAGTGAAGAAATCATTCCCAACATTTTATGGAGCGATAAAGCAATTTTTTCTGCGGATGGCATAATCAACAAGCACAATTTTGTGATATGGTCCCGTGAAGCTCCTTACGAGTACCTCACCCACAATCTCATTCCCCTCATCTCTGTCTATGGATGGGATTATCCTCAAAGTGTCTCCTCCATCTCTTTTTCTTTGATGCTACGGTTTCCGGCGAAAGTTACCGCTATATGCTGCAGACGCACGTTATCCCGCAACTCAAGCAGCACGAGAAGTCATCGACCGTCTTTCATGATGACACTACACCCCACTACTCAAACCAAGTGGGAACTTACCTTCGAGAGCAACTTACCGATGAGGGAGTCATTGCTGGTGGAGTTCCAAACTTTTGGCGCGCAAGGTAACCCGATCTCACACCTCTGGAACATTGGTTTTGAGGAATAATCAAGGCTCGCGTTAATCACGAAAATAAATCGATGAATTTGGTGAAGCTAAGAGCAAGAATTTAAAAGGAATGTGTACGAGTGACGCTCGAAGTTAAGCATGCTGTATCTCACATCTCATACCGCCTCCAAATTGTTATAGAAGAAAGGGGCGGCTTTTTCAACACTTTTGTAATGTCCGTTTGTTTACGGTAAACCTCAACAATGCATTTATGTCCGCATAAAATGATAAATCTTAAAATTAATGTTAAAGTTTTAACATGAATATTGTTTTTGCGTCTATTATGAGACACTCTGTGCTTCCCCAAACTGCCCAAGGTACTCAAATAATCGGCAAACATCGCACGATCCGAGACCATTTCAGTACTGTAGAAGGGTGAAAGATGTAGAGATACGCTGATTTCACTTTGGCAGTAGTCCAAACACAATGTGTTTGAATCAAAAAGTTACTTCATAAGCAACATGGGGCGGTTTCAAGGTGAGTGTAAATGGATGACACCAAAGTGCTGACGCGTATTGGGAGTGATGAAGTAATACTTGAATTTTTCACCTTGGACACTGTCTGAGAAATCATATACGATGGAATTATCACGCTCGCTCTAGAGGTTGCAGTAGGCCACAGGAGCAGGGCAGCGTTTGACCAGACTGTGATGTATTTGGCGTGCCTTAAATCGCCTTCGCTTAGATGCCAGCGTTTATTTTATTGGTATAATTATCCGGTGCGTCTCCATAAGCCTATATTTTATTACGTTAAATGTAAGTACAAAACCCTTGCGAAGAGTAACCAAATCCACAAGTATCGATGCCCATTCTTCTGTTGAGCCACATGTGCCTTTATCAAAAGCACACATTCAGAAGTCCCCCGTACTTTTAGCGTTACCGTTTCCCTTTTTATGTAGGAAGCAATATTGGTCGGAGTGATTGCTTTGGGTCACATCATTCTGATGAATGTGTATTTCAGTAATCGAGAAGTGGTGAGTAAAACCGTGTGATGTTAGATCTATCGCTTTACTGTGATTCTGATACGTGATCTCACACACACACAGTTTGAGTATCGTTTACTGCTCAGGATAAGTTATAACCCATCTACCGTTTATGTGAAGAAACACATGCTTATCGATCAGAGCCTAAGAACATCAAAAACGAGAGATTCAGCTGGGTTCCAGGTAAGTCTCTCGAAAAACTAAATTAGTTTGCAAATGAGTGTATATTCGCTAATTTCGTGTAATTTGGTTTCAATTAGAACAGAGGGTTGCGGAAACCGGGGACTGCGCCTACCTGATGAGCCCCAAGAAGTGCGAAACCGGCCCGTGGGCTGTGATGGAATTTCAGCAACCTTATGAGTAGTACATTACAAAGTACAAGGTTATTTTCTCCGCAGCTGATGTATCTTTTTCACAGAACATTTTATATTGGTTAAAAACGGTGTGAAAGTAGAACTTGAAACGGTTAAGCTATTTGGCACATTTTTTCTACTAAGGGAAGCAGCTTAATTCGCCCAGAACAAGCAGGCATTTAGCCACTACCGGAGGAAAAACTTACTAGCAGAATAGCTAGTTGCTCAGATATCACGATAAAGATATACCCAATCGTTTTTTATGAGTTAAACACCAAATGCAGATTTCATTGAAATGTGCGGGATTTTAAACAAACTGGCTGAGAAGGCTATTCTTTCGCTGAATAGGAACGGGGTGACAAAGATATTTATCACTTGTCATTTTTATTTTGGTTGGCTCGTTAAATTAACTCGCATTATCTGGTAAAAATGTATTTCAGTACCCAATAAATATAGTTTGAACAACACGAATTTACATTCATAAAGGAAATATTTCTGCCAGTTTTAAATTTCAGTACGGCAACAGAATCCAGATTGCAGTAACATGGTTATGTAGTAAAACCTGACGCTAAAATTCCCCACGATAAAGATGAATTGAAACAAAGTGTTACTTCATACCTTTTGTGCTTTTTAGCACAGATAAGTATGCAATGTTGCAAATGGAAAGGGCTGTAAATTCTTTCCTTGTTTACCAACATATTAAACCCCTCAAAAGCCTGGTTTTTGTTCCTGAAAATCTCGACTCATACTGGAATCGGTCATAACTATGACATTGAATTTCCATCCAATATAAAATAGTTGATCTTACTTTTGTTCCGCTTTTTATTGCCTCTTGTTCTCTTACACTCCATTTAGTTTCTGACGCGGAGCTACGACGAGTTGCAGCATCTTGTCAGGAAATACAAATCAATAGAAAGCAATGAAAAAGATAGTTGGACACTTGGGCTCTTTATGTCCATGGTATGTTCAAGAAATTATACATTTTACATTCCTATTGGGTAGATCAATTTATTAATTGTTCACCCATTTATTGTCAGATTAGCAGATAAGTACGATAATTATGCAGTCAACCTACTGTGGAAAAACTGAGCGCTCTACCTGACGTGAATTACTGTAAGTAGTCGTAATGTACTACTCACAAGTTTGCTGAAAATTTGTCGAGAGCAACCTTATGAGTAGTGGATTACGAATAAACATGTATCGCGATATCTCAAATATCGTAGTGACTGAAACATGAGGCGGCCCGATGCAACACATTCGATTGCCCGGAAACATCACAAACGAGAGATTCAGCTGTGTTTCAGGTGAGTCGCTTGCAAAAGAACAAATTAGTTTATAAACGAGTGTATTCTGCTACTGTAATTACTGCCTTGTTGCGCGGTTGAGTACAGTTTCTTAATAATTACAAAAAGTAGCAAAAAATGGCATGGTACAGTTTGGTTGCCACCAGTGCGCCCGAAATACAAACAAGCCTTCTCAAACCCCCCGCGCAGACGGCCAGTTTAGGTGCCAGGTATATGCAACAGCTCATTAGGCAAACATCCAGGTATATTGTCAGTAAACGTTCGCACGCAGAACACCGTTGACAGCACTCAATCGACTTCGTTGATTCTCAAATGATTATTCATTAATGAACACAATGCTGGAGGATTTTTCAGGTGTTGTAAATGTACACATTAGTGACATGCTCAATCGATATAGCACGAAGACCATGAAAACTGCATACGGTTTGATTAATCTAGTTTTTGAAAAAAGCACATCTTTGAATTCTAAATAACCAAATGTTAATAATTGATCAGGTGGCTGTTAATCTGTTCGCCGAGCTTGTCAATTGATTTGCAAACGTTTCGTCACCATTCGGGGAGACATTCTCAGTGCGCTGTTGGTTGAGTAATCTACGAAATTCATTGCAACGATTGTGAAAAACACTACGTGGGACAAACAGGGAGGAAACTGTCAGCCACCAGGGGACACGACCAACTCTCTCTCATCTCTGCACACGAAGATGGAGAAGGAAACAATTTCGATTGGAATAACGTCAGAATAATGGGCCATGCAAGAACAAAGAAAGAACGCAAGTTCATGGAGGCGCGGTACTCCACTGATGGAGCATTGAGATTGATCCTGCCTACCAGCCTCTGAGGACAAAGGAAATTTAGAACCACAAAACCCGAGGCCGAACAAGGACCCAAAGAAATAATCAAAGGAACAGTAAACCACTAAAAATAGAAGTTACGCTACAAGTAAACAGAGAAGCCGACGACGACGCAATACAGATCGAGAACAGACCAAATGAAAGAGACATCAATGGACGGCAAGTTCAACAGTAGTGGTACTGTAGGAGGCAAGAAATATAAACCAAAACTCAACACAGATTAAGATTGGACCAACCAGCATCCAGGTTACAGCGCAAAGGCTGTTCATGGTGCACCGAATACGTCTCCTCGAATGGTGACGAAACGTTTGCAAATAAATTGTCAACTTCGGCGAACAGATCAACAGCCACCTGATCACTTACCAACTAATACACCCTAGTTACCAAAATTCCAACACATTACCAAACAAATGTTTGTGAACTTGAATATCGGCATACCTCTGTTCAGAAGCAGGATTGGTCCAGATTATTCTAGAATCCACATTATATGTTTACTGGGCGATAAGTGCAATAGGATGGTCGCATTTGTTTTAGGTTCTCGGAAATCCAGGAAAAAACAATGAAAATTAAGGTATGCATGCTGGTGAAACAGCTATTTTTCGATCAAATGTTTCTTAATGTCTTCTAGAGTATCAAATATTCTCAAAAGTCTCTGTCTACGCTGAACGTTTATGGAGCGTTTAAATGAAATGCATCCCAATAATGGAGCTTATGTTTGCAATAGAGTGAAAAGACTCTTCCACAGACTTTGTGCACTGAAACGTTGTTTAAAATCACCAATCGATTAACTTTGGTTAGAGAGTTTCAGCAAAAACTCTTGGTTCATTATTTTTCATCCAGAAAATCTAGTTTTGCTCTCATATCGGAAAATTATTTGTTGGTTTAATTGGTACACTTCCCTGAAGGTCACTTTCAGAAGAAGTTTGTAATTTCGGGACTAAGGGGCTATTGTTTACCCGAAGGCAATTAGGAAGAGTTAACGACTGCCGAAGTTTCTGCTACCCACAAACATCTTGAACGTGATTAACTTTCCAGCATGCAATCAGCATGCATCATCATTTGTGACCAGTGTGGGACGTAAAACGATACGCAAAAACAGATTTCAAACTTCTGACGGTGTGAAATTCATTGGATATGCCTCACTCAGATGCCTTACTCAGTGCATTTGAACTTTCTAAGAAACAGGGAAAAGCACAGTAGTATGAATATCGCTCCGAAAAATAGGTTTTTTATCATCAGTATTTTCTGTACAGTATGACTCAGTAACTTCCTCCAAAAACCGCGGCCTATGGGGTCAAACGGCATGCGCCCTTATTCTACGAGGCCAAAGGTCAACTCACTGTTGACCGAGAAATTGTAACGTTCTACAAAGAGCTTTTTTCCTAGAACTTACTTTTAACAAGGCATCCAACCACTTCGTCATTTTCACTACACCACGGTGACCTGGTTTATTATCTTCAGGACTTAACCAAAGTAAATGAAACTCAGTGGCGAAGTGGTCTGTTTATATTTGAAATCATCTAAAAAAAAAAAGTCTGTTTATTTTGAAATCATCTAAAAAAAAAAAAAAAAAAAGTCAGTTTAAGACTGAATTATTTTCAGTCACTAGAAATTTACTTGCCACACACCGACGTACCGCTGTAGGCTGGTCTGTCACTACGTAGTCTTAGGGCGACTCAATGGTTAAAGCAGCGTTCCAAGAAAGAACGCCAACGACAAACTGTAGTATCGTAATTGCACATGCTAACACTCTCCCCTCTCTCCATTTGGGTTCTTTCAGGCTTCCGGGAGTTTCGTAACCACCTATAGGTTACCAAGCTGCGTCCACTGTGCATGCAATAAGAAAACGGTGTAAAATGAGACAGTAATTTGAGGGTGCATTCTATTCGAACTGACGTAACCCAAGTGGCGACAAACATTTGTTGTTTTAAAGCAAATCCCCGAGGCTAGTATAGTCGCACATTTGCATTTAGTCAACGTATAACCCAGAAAACTAATGAGATAACTAATTTGGTATAAGTAGTGACAGCCTAGAAATCCGTTTGTGTATTACTCTTTCGAAGCATAGAGTTTAACAGAACGAAGCCGCAATCTGTGTTTCATTGTCAACATGGACGGTGAGCATTATTCAGCCGCGCATGTCCTTTGATCTCAAGGAAATAGTATGGTATAGCATAGTATAGTATATAGTATAGTATAGTATTATAGTAGTAGTATAGTATGTTTTGCTGTACACATCTTGATTTCCTATCTACAATGGCGCAATATAACACATATTCTTCTTACACAACATCGCTAAGCAGACATGGGGTCACAGGCAACTGCTGTATGGACAACACCGACCCGAATAGCCTAGATATGACAGGATATTCGGCTCAAAATACGGTGGTTCTATGCCAATGAATATCACATGGACACCTTACCATCCGGAGACTCTAATCAGGTGAACCACCGAAATTTGTCAGCAGAAGGGAGTGTAAATTTAGGTGGCACAATGAAATTTGCAATGCTATTCAATGAAACCGAGGTCTTGTGCAGGCAAAGGGAGTAAAGCCCTTCAGTATTAGCAAACACGAACTGAGGTGTTAAAAGTCATTAGGCGGGAAACTAAACATCTCATATGCACATAGTTCATCAAAAATTGACATTCTCACGCGTCCTCTCGAACTTTCCCGGATATGCTTTAACTAGAAAACAATAGTACGAGAACGCTGCAGAGCAGTTCCACAAGTTCCGTGGCAAATTTCACCTCCCATCAGATGCGGTGGTGTAGATTGGTCACTAAACATAAACTGCTCGTACGACTCACCAGTAGTGTCCACCACTGAACATGTTACAGGGATGTTCAAACTACACCCCGCTTTTCTCATTATTTAGCTCAACTGTTGCGGTTATTTGAACGGAGACGACTTCAATGCCAAAGGAACACAGTTTACGCGACGAGATCATTACCTTGTTTATGACTACCCAAGTAGGTTGGTTTACAATAATTTTATCCCGTTCTTGCTGAAATGTCCATTGATTCTCCAGTGTTTTTTACTATCCATGGCTTTGAGGTTTGTTTAAAAGACCCTTTTTTGGGGCGCACGGCGCACATTTCCCGTGTTAGGCCGTGTCAAACTCGTTAGAGATGTTATTGCCTCAAATAACTGGGACGAGCATTCCTCTGGTTCCCTATTCTCTACGGAAGATCAAATGGGATCTCTTCTGGAGAGGTTTGGGCATGCAGGTGATTTACCGTAACTCGCGTGCAAGAATTTCATCGCCAGTTGTGGTGAAGTTTTCAATGCTTAAATAAGTGTCCGTTGAATAATGGTATGCGCGAGTTGAAAATATTTTCAATGAAGTTGGAAAGATAGCCGGTTATATTGCGTAGTCTGCCATTGCGTCATTGCGTCCGTTTGGCATCACTGATGGTTTAAAACCGTGGGACTTTATTTTTTTGCTTATGTTGACCGCTTGGTGCTACAGTTCATCATCTAACCCTACCCATCTGGTGTTCTGTTTCTTTGTTGTACCTAACTGACACGACAATTCCTTCATAACTTTCCCCAGATTGTACACCGTTCGAAAAGTCGGTTGATTGAATTAGTTTTGGGAATAGCCCATCTGGTGGACGCAGACCACTAACGTCACCACCAACCGATCACTGATAAGCTCCTCTAGACTGACAGTTAGGGGTTTGGAAAAATTCATCATCTTTGGTTAACATGCCACCAAGAAATATAACTGGAATTCACATTGCCTTGACCCGCAACTTCTCAGATCTACAAAAGTTTTGAAGGTGAGAAACATGGACTCTAGTACTTTGACATTTTCGAATTTTCCAACAAGAGCAAATGCAGCCAGTGACGGTGAAAGACTCTGCTGGGTGAGGATCAATACTAATCAAAACCTCTCATATCAAATTCATCCATGTCACGATGGCAAGCTCGAATCCGGATAAAACTCGTGGCAGCTGATCATTCGGAGCATTCAATGGCAGATTTCGAAATCTTTGGGACTGCAGGATATTCGAGGTCCAGTCACATTTTTTGCAATTACGTTGAGAAAAGGGAACATTCTATCGTACCAAGTGATTTTTGTTTAATTGGTATTTCATAAAGGTGCGGACGTCTAAAAACAAGTTCATAGGACATGCAGAATGGGTTGAGGAACATACAACATACGATGCGGTTTCTGGAGTTTGCGGTCATAAAAAGATGAAACAGATCACTTGAAAGGAATATATTGCGCAAATTTACGCAGATTAGTTAATACACCTATTTTTAGATCATTATGGAAATGAGAAAATGAGACGTTCTTGATAACATGCTTGTCTTAAAAATCCTGTGAGATTTGTATCGGTGAAAGGAAGAAGGCCTTCGCTGCGGAGTTATGCATTACAAAAAAACGACCGAAAAATTGCAAACTATTGGGCAAGGGAGTGAAACTCTCATAGGCGTCTTGTTTACAAAACTGAATGTCCATCTGCTTTTCAACGTATTCTTGGAATTTCCTGGACTTTCATTGACTATCACCCAAATGCAAGCAAATGCTACAAAGCAACTCCACAAATTCTGTAATAGATCTTACTTTTCAAGAGACGCGAAGTGGGTTTACGAGAGAACATACTACTCGCATGCCCCCGATCAGTAGTATCGCCGTTACAGTCTTCCCCCTTTAAAGGTCTTTCGCATGCCACCGGTTATCATTTGCCTCCGTCAGGTCGGCTTCAGCAGCGAGTCTACCCGACCACTCTTCGGGTGCATCATGCGACTTACGAAGCTGCGTGTCATTTACTCTTTTCGATCCCCGGCCATCTTGAATTGTATAGACGCTCGTCCGGCAGTCGGTAAAGACAAACGGCTGCTGCCATTGACTGCCTAGCTTCCGCGATCCCAGTCTACTCCTTCCAGGATTCTGGTGATCCTTCTGCTTAACCTTCGCGCCTGTGGCGAAAGATCGTGCCTGTCTACTTGCTGTTTGCTGTCTAGTTCTTTTCTGAACGGTGGCCAAGTATTCTGGAGCTCTCCACATTTCTCCTTCTAGATCTTCCGGAGACCAGCGTGTCGACGGCCGCAACCTAGCTTCCTGATCAACCAAAAGGCGCGGGTTTTAACCGTACACCAGCATGAACAGGGCCTTGTCTGTGGTCGAATATATGTTAGCAGGGTGAGCCAGCAACACCATCGGCACGTCCAATTCTCAGTCACCTATTTTGGCCGCCAGCCAACCCTTGATCGTTCGTTAATTACGTTCAGCTAGTCCATTTGTACGCGGGTAGTATTGTGCCGGCCGTAGCCGTCTGATGCATAGCTTTTGTAAGCAATTCCTGAAAAATTTGCCCTCAAAGCAGTTCCCCATGATCGGTTAGGATTATTGTTGGCGCCCATGGTTGGCCACGTTGTCATGCATTACCGCTCCACTGATCGTCGTCGCCCATGATTTGGCACAGCTGCCACCCCGACCCACCACGAATGTTCTATCATCATCATGATATACTGATTCCCGTTGGTTGTCACCGGAAAGGGGCCCATGGCATCAACATGTCATAACTCGTCGCATTCTGGGACAGGAATGTGTTCGAAAGGAATGGCTGCCCGTGCCATGTCTCCATTCATCAGTTGGTATCGATTACAGGACGCCACATAATCCATCACATCATTTCTCATCCCGGGGCAGTAGGCCTTCTGCCGAAGTAGGTCGTACGACTTGGTGCATTTTGTATGTGCCATCTCGTGGCATTCGATGATAAGCTTCCGTCTCAAGACACGAGGTATCACGGGCGGCACAGCATCCGAATCGGTGGTCAGATCCAGTTCGACGACGATACCATTGACCCCAACCATGATCCTAGGGACCTCATCTGCTGCCTCAGGTCTAGACAGCCAATCAGCCAAGTAGTTCTCCTTCCCTGGCGCCTACTGGATTGTGAAGTCATACTCTTGCAACCGGCGTGCCTAGCTTTTCGTGTGTATCCCTGGTGGTCCTGATCCACTCCAGGGGTTTGTGATCAGTTTTGACAAGAAATCTTCGTCGAAGCAGATATGGCCTCCACTTATCCAAGGGCAAGACGATGGCTAAACATTCTTCCGCAATGGTCGAGTACTTCTATTCAGTGGTAGTCAGGACAAGACTGGCATATTCGATAACTCCATTCCTCTGCTTTAGGACTGCGCAGATACCGTGATCATTAGCCTCCGTTGCAACAGTATACATCTCTCCGATCCTGGGCAGTTTTAGGGTCAGTTGCTGATCCAAAATCCGCGCTTTGACACATCCGAAAGCCTCGTATGCTTCCCTGGTCTACACGAATTAGGGATTTGGCACGAGGCCAGCCTCCCGGATCCGCTTCAATAGAGCCTTCAAGGGAACTGCGTGCTCTGGTTCCGTATCCCTGTACACAACGATACTGTCTCCGTACACGACAACATTCTGGATTCCCTTCGTTGAACGAAGCCGGAATGTGAATGGTGCTCTAGATAAACTAAACGGCATTCGTCTAAACTGATATTGGGTATCCCCAACCGTAGATGCCGTTTTCGCCGGTTCATCATCTTGATAGATATTAGCCAGTATCCCGAACGCAATTCGAACACCGTGAAATATCGGGAGTGCTGGAGGGAATAAGCAATCCCCACAAATGAAGATACAGCTATCACCAGATTTACGGTGGGTTCATTCGAACGCCAGAAATCGACGCAAAACCTGTATTTTCCGTTCGCTTTACGTATAAGCACAACTGGGCAGTTGTACTCACCACCGGCTTCCACGATTATGCCATTGTTCGACGTCATTTGAATCTATTTATGAACCTCCTCCCGTAGGCGGGGCGGCAACGGACGGCGTTTGTTAGATCGAAAGTGTTTTGACGACACATGAATTTCGTGTTTAATCCATGGGCAGAAGCCAAACGGATCCTCATCGCACGTGAACAGTTCGGAATATTCCTCCACGACGGACCGTACTGATGGTACGTTACAAGACGGAAGCTATCAGACATGCAGCTTACCTACAGTAGTGCCTGAATAGCCTTCAAACTTGACTGCGGCAAACATTGCCAATAGCTTTCCTTGATTTAGGTCAATCACGGAATCTGTGCCTCTGATAAAATATGCCCCAGATATTGTCTGTTCAATGTCTGTCCTAATAAGGAACGCGTGCTGCACAGACTTGTCGCCTGGGCGTATCGAGTGCAAGGACAATCAGTAAATCTTAAGTCGATGTCCACCCACTGTTCTTACAGCTAGTGCGCATGGTCGGTATTCAGCTTGGTCCCCTCCTCGCCAAGCGATACCCCTGCTCCGGTATCGATCAAGCACAACTCCCTCCTCCCGTCCATCTCGATAGCGGGTTGTATTGCGGCCTGTGTCACCGCGCTAATCATAACCCTCGCGGGAATAGAGAATAAGAATAGAGAGAATTCCAAATTTTTATTATATATAGGTTTTCGGGTACGAGTTCATTAATTCTTCCATTGGCCATGCCTGCCACTCTTGTAGCACCGGCTCGCTCAACGGTGCTTCCACGATTCCGTCTCTAAGGCTGCAAGATGTTCCGCGAGTTGGTTCACTCTAGTCGGCCATTCGTCCACTGTTGAACCATCTCCGTTCTCCTGCGACTGCAACGTGGCCAGTGGTGCCTCAGCCAATTCTATTACCAGATGCACTAGCTCCTGCACACGCCAGTCACCCTCATCAACCGCAACCGGGCACCAAAACCCGGCCGTACCCCTCCGATGAACTGGTCAGACAGCAAATGTTGGCCCGACACTCGGTCCAGTCCCGGCAAAGCCCGATCCAACAACTCACTCGGTCCGTCCCGGCAAAGCCCGATCCAACAACTGCTGCATGCTGGCGAAGAACACGTTCGGGTCACATCCAAGTGCCATCATGGCCATCTCGACCTGCCTCATAGCCTCCGGGCGGTCGGGGGGCGTGTCGAACTCCGCTGCAAGGACTTCCTTCGCGGAGGCCAAGTTTATCTTCCAAGGGCCTCTCCTGGCCTCATCCAGGGCCGCCTTCGCCCGGCCTCTGAGGAGGGTCATCAGCGTCACCAACCTACATCGGTCGGTATCCATTCCGCAGCCACTGCAACCCATAGGGAAGTTATCATACGCTAGGAATACAAACCGCATCCGTCTCTTCTTTATAAGCAATAGACATCCTGAAACACAGGCACTTCGTCTACCCAGATTCACCTGTAGGTAACTGTCCTCAGTGGTCCACTACTGAACACCCGATTTAGAAGGAAATAACGAGGAGTGATTCATCAGAAGTCCATTATTTATTTCTTTGCAGTGTTTAAGAAAGTACATAGATTGCTCACTTTAAGGTTTCTCTTACATAGTTAGCTGCACGAACCAAAACGTTTGAAAACGAGACTGGTGATCAACTGGTGTCATTGCCACTCACCTCATCGATCCACCCCCGTGGTCAATACAGTGGAACGTATAGAGGAGAACGTCGGTAGCTCAGGTAGCGTAGATGGTCGTTGGCTTGTTCGCTGAGCTGGGCAATTTGGTTGCAAACGTTTCGTCACCAATCGAGGTGATATCATCAGTGCGTAGTTGTGCGTAGTGGTGGGTTAGTGGATGTCAACCTTTAGGGTTTACGAACCTGCTCAATATTTTAAGACTGCACTTGCTAGAAAAGAGGTTATCACATTATTATATTCGCGAAAATTTGCGATTTGGTTTGAAAAATGACGGTGTTCCTTGCTGTGTGTGCGTATTGCGAAAGTCAGCAAAATTTCGTGTCGAATACCAGAATGATCTAGCAAATCACTTCATATCAAGCTGAGTCAGGCTGAGTTGCATTTTTGTGTCACCTATTAGTAGACCATATTAGACGGGGTCAGCCGCGGATTCCAGGCGCAACAACTCCTAAAGATTTTGTGGGGCAAAGGAAAGAACACTAAATTCTACTTATTGAAATTTACGTCACATTGCCTGACAAATAAACAGGTGGAAAACCAAAACTCGGACATTGAGAAAACACCACTCAAGTATATCATTATTCAAAAATTAGCCAGTATGTACGTAAAATCACCTATGGTTAAAAGCTCTTCTCTGAGAAGTCATTTATTAGCAAGCACGAACGAAGCAGTCACGAGTCAATAGACAGAGAAGTAAACATCACATAATCTTTAAACTTTGGACATTCCCACACTGCAAAGCGGTTCTACAAATTCTATCAGGGGATGCGGTGTCGGAGCTGTGATAATCTCCACAGGCTACTCCCATGTTTCATCAGTAGTATCCACCAATGTCCAGGGACTTCTGGAGTCATCAATTCGAGAAAAATGCAAAGAAGTACCCGTATCAGATCGATACTTTGTGGTGGTGTGGGTGGGGGGGTGGTAGTGGTGGAGTTCGTGGAGGTGGTGGTGGTGGTGGAGGTGGTGGTGGTTGTGGTGGTGGTGGTGGAGATGGTGG
>NW_008752074.1:268688-274445 GCF_000715545.1 Opisthorchis viverrini | reverse complement strand
AACCTTTCGACAATTCTTACGATTCACTATTCCAGGTAACGGAAAAGAACTTCTAACTCTGGTCTCTTTTTTTGCAATGCCCAAGAAGGTCTTGATGGTAGCGAACGGAGAAACGGTGATACGTATCGTGTGTCGTAGCTGGTTGGTGTTTTCTTTTCACAGAGTTCTGTGATGTATGATCTATCGTGGAGGAGAAAACGAGAAGGCGAGCGTTATGACAACCGAGAAGCCTGTGGCCGCCTATAAGAAACATGCTGGTTTCGGTAACAAATTTGTGATGAAATGTAACATTATTTTGGTAACAAATTTGTGATGAAATGTAACATTGGTCATCGTAGCATAGTTCACACTACTGCTGTCCGCCGCAGGATGCAAAAAAGAGCAGAATAATCGCTTTAAGTTCAATGACAAATGAACAAGAAGAAGGTTCAAAAAGCATGGCAAACTATGGTTAAGCCTTCTTTCAGGGAAGTCGGCGGCCAGTCGATACCTAACCTCGAAACATGGATTCGGCGTTCTAACAATGAGAGATATTTGTCCTGTTTTGCGTGGGATTCGCCACTGCTGGTCTAACGGTTAAGTATCTGACCACTGGCCGTGATTAGCGGGTTGAAAATTCTTGTATCTTGACCTGGGTAAGTTTATTAGTCCAAGTGTTGAGAGGCGTTGTTTGTGGATGGTACTATGTAGCCGATCCTCAGGGTCACTGTCAAAACAGTTACTGTTTGCTTGACAGAACACTTTTTACGCAAGTCAGGGAGCTGGTTTTCAGATCTGTCCACCCCTTAATCTACGAGTGGATGTGTAGATAATAAGAGAGAAGTGGGAAACAAAAACACGACGTGTGATTTCAAAACAGACAACAGTTACAACCCTAACTAGCTTTCGATAACTGGTGTCTGCTTTCTTTTTTTAAAGACAGCCAGATCCAGAAGCGTATGAAGGCAACTGTTTTAGGAGTCACGGTATCTGACAATATTTTGTTCAGGTTTTCTCACCATGCAGATTGACGCAGGCTTTTGGCTACATTTTGTCTGAAAATGATATTTTTGCCCCGTTTTTTGGATCGAAATCCAGCAAATGAAGTGACTACGTATTTACTGGGAAAGCAGATGAGAGCGACCCTGACGTTTTCTCGCCATTATCTTTAAAACATCTTGAATGAAACACCAGTGTTTTGGGTTCCCACAGTTTCATATTGGAATGGGGTCCCATCAATTTAGAAAAAAAAACAATGGAAATAAATGCGCGAAAGCTAGTTTAACCTTGCTTTAATATTCTAGAAATATTATGTTACATGCGACTTCCCCCCCCCCCAATTGCTCACACATTCTACCGATGAGTTCATCTGCAAATGCAGAATTTTCCGTACTGTTTGCACTTATAGATATTCGGTACCCACTTCCCTGCTGTAAGAGAAACAACATTGGACAAAGTGCTGACAGCTGCCCACAAGTGTTTAATAGTTCAAACAGTAATATTAGAGTTGGCTGCAAGTCGAGACTGTACAACAAAACAATACCATTGCTGAACTTTATAATTCTGGGTTCGTTTGGAGTTCTTGCGTTGGAGGTGAGTACATCTCAGCCGGTTCACGTGAGTAACAAGGCTTTTGTGCCGTGATTGAGTAATAGATGCGAGGCTTTTAACCTCTCACAGCCATATAATTATAAATATTTCTATACATTCATATACCGCAACCTGCTTATGAACTAAAGTGCCTAACACCTTGCACATGTCCGTAACAAGCCCTTTCACTACCGGACCATGAGATTCGAGTTTCCTACTTGGAACACAGGGGAGAACACGTCCTGCTTACTTAACGTTTAAAAGATTGCCGATCAGTGACACGCAAAGCCATTCCGGTCTGATACACCTACGTTACTAGGACTGTTCGGATCCACGTCACCCAAGATCCCTAAAACATAAGCTGCCAGACGATTCCGGGCCGAAGTTAACCGGCCCAGAAATGGCCTGCTGTTCACAACCTAACCTCGTTTATAAGGTGAAATATAAACTGCATGCCTCATGCTATGAAAGCGGTCCACAAGCTAGGATCGACTGGGTTTTAACATGTCTCAACTAACCGTGCTTGGTAGATGGAAAACAGACTTTTCTCCAACCCGACGGGGTGTTCCAGTATTAAAGTGTTTGGACAGTCGTTTGATCTCCCTCATCACTTGCCTTTCTCGTGTCTTGGTGTTGTATTTCGAGCAACTAAGTTGGATCCGAAAGCACAACAAAGCAGCTTAATTTAACTACATTTTATGATATCGGACCCTTACAAGTAGCTTCCAAGCACTAAAACCGTTGTACTTTTCGAGTTGCCTGAAGGAGCCTTTACGTGATATTTGGATATCTTATCATAGTGAAACAGGAAAAGTGAAACGTCGAGGTCTCTATCCTTCCCATCATCAGTACATTATATGAAATATTTGCCCAATTTCAAATGTCTTATTCATCAGTCAAATATGTCTTACTTGTCTTGTCTTAGTTGCCTCTGATAAAAAGGAAAAAAGGCCTTTTATCTTTTTTTAAAAGATATGAAGACATGAAAATTAGGAATGAAAATAGTCTATTTCCATTACCTATTATTTTTATTTATTTTTGAACAGCATGGTCACAGACACAAAAAGTAAATGCAAGCAACTGATGCGGAAGGGTTACAAGAGAATATTAGAGAAAAAGAGTGAAGTTTCACATTCGAGGGCGTGCCCTCAACAGTTTCAGTCAGATGAGATGAATCCCAATGTATTAATGAATGTTTGGCGTGGAAACACGCGCGTAAAGACCAACAACCGGAGAAAGAACAAACAGTGCTGAATGCTCTTCAAGGCGCGGTAAACGCTAGCACAGTCAAGACTCGCACATTAGTTCCAAACTGTCCGTCATACTGGCTTTGGTGTAAGGTTAAATGGCAAAAATGTACACTCAGCGCCATGCACCATGCATAAAAGTGCCGTAAGCGTGAAGAGAGCCCACACAAGTCGCTCACTGTGAACTTGGGAAGTTCCAGTCTACTAACAGCCTTGAAAATTGGGGAAAGCAGATCCCTCGATAAGAAGTGATCATTAGCTGGCGAACCAAAAAATTGACATCAAAACCGATTGCGTGTAGGGCTCATTATGGCGAGGGAATATTCATCAGCATCATAGTTGTGCTTCTTCTCATCCCACACAGCCACTCCGCGCCCATCCGAGATTATGTTGACATCTATTACAGTTGCTCCGAAAGGCGATTAGGTCAGGTTTGATGAAGGCCGTCGAAGTAGGTGCTGTCAACTCCTCGAAGACGGTGTATTTAAGGCGACGGAGACATCTTGCTAGTTCCCTTGTAACCTGGTTATGGCAAGCACATCCAGCATCATGTGTGATCCAGCAAGCCCAGCACCAACTCTCCGCTTGGCCACAGTTTCTGGCCAACATGACTATACCGAGCGCTTCTAACTCTCGTCCGAATCAGGTTGCATCGGATATTAACCAGCAGTAGGAAACATCTTGATGTATTCGTAGACACAGAATGAAAAATATTGACATTTCGACCGCTTTTGCATGCACGGTGCTCAGCCAGATAGTTCTCATCACAGAGGTCAAAGATTCAGTGAAATCATTGGCAACAGGGAAAATGCACTTCAGAGAGAAAAATTTGTAAAAAGTGCAGCGCTAATGAGCTTACCGTAGGTAAGCATGTGCGCAGTCACAATCATTTTGCGTGGCGTTGGAATATCAGATCTTGCACTCGTGGCCTGCGCCGTTGATGCAACATACCTGTCCCAAAAACCAACTAGTTTGTTTACCTCACCTTTTTATGGGGCGAGATGGACCAAGTGGTTAGAGCGCGGTTATACTGACCGGAAGGTCCGTGGTTCAAACCCGACCTCTGCTTCTCGACTTCCTTTATCTAGGCTTGGACGACCTGGCAGTATCCCAGCCCAGGTGCCTCCTCCGTGCGGCACGTCAGCTAGGCACCGAAAGAGCACCAAAGCTGAACGATTTTAATTGCCAAGACTAAGATATTTGACCAAGACGAATGGAAAACTGACGGACTGAAAAACTCCAACAGAACTGTTACATTTCGCCGACCACAAAAGCACTATTAACTTACTTTGTCCCTTGTAAAGTACCCATATCTGAGTAATGCGGTGTAATAATTTTGGGTGTAATTAGAGGGATGTTCCTTTGTGCCTGAGTCAACCCGGAACACAGAATTGCGCAACGCGGAGTCTGCAGAGACGGCTATAGAAACCATGTCAATTTCATTAAAGTCTGGTGCCAGGTCTACGTCTCTTGTGAACAAGAGGCCAACAAAAGGGAGGGACATGTACTTGTGATTGAGAAGAAGAAAACTACCAAGGTGTCGCAGAATCGAAAGGCGCATATCACCGAAGCACTCGTGGGCACCTTCACGGGCTGATTCACTGGTTTACCGTTTATCGTTTTGTAGTCAGTTTTGTGCCCCACTTTAGAAACGCTAATAAGTGACATTTTAGTAACCTAACGTAGGTGTTGCTTTATTTCATTTGACTTATGAATAGACTGTAAGTGTTCATACTGTTCCTGAACATAGTCAAGTAGTCGATTGCAGAACTTCCATATCTACGCCATCCTTTTTAAGACTGGATTTTCTTGAGAGCTCTAGATGAAATTTGGGTTACAATGGCTTGTGGTGAAATCAACTATGATTTTTTGCTGTTTCCAGCTATCATCTGACACGTAATCTAGCACTACACCGCGAAAAGAGTATAATTAGACCAAAAACATTTTGTAATCTGACAGATTTCATGACAGTTCTTCTAATATTCTCCGTTTATTCCCACAGCTTTTGTCGCTGTCCATTACAGTGGTCAATTTCTGCTGCGAAGGAATATGAAAAACGTGTGTGCAGGACTGAATATCTGACAATATCATCATTCTGCCTCACCCCGCACTTGCTTCGTATGCGTAGAAACTGAATTTCATGGATATAGCTTCATCTGACTTACAGCAATTCGGACACTTTGTGGAAAGTAGAAAGTTATTATTCGGTTTCCAAAACCTTATCTTTTGATTTCCGAACGTTTCCTGGTCCTGCAGACTAAAATATGCGTTATAAGTGCGGATTCAGACAGTGTGGCTGCGAGTGATTGTGGAGGGTGGTACTTGTCGAGCTTCACGTCATTATCCTCATCAGTATCAGTTGTAAAAAGTGCGTACTTGTCCTACAGGGGTTGTAGTTGCCACAGTTTCGTTCACCGATGATTTGAGGGGGTTGGGTAAATTGGTGCGTACATACGGCACTGTCGGTAGACTGTTGAGTGGAGGGAATGGGAAGGGAGCTATGCATTGAAGGCAATAGTTCGGATACATGAGCGCCATTGACGGCGCAACTTGGCCATGTCTGACAATGTCTCTAACCATTGATGTCGCCCGTCCTCATCACCGCAGCATTGGGTGGGTTATGAATGTGCTGAGCAATTAATGTTCTTAAACGATATCTCTTAAATATTCCTTGTCAGATGGAGATGTCGGTAGTAGCGTTAGTGGAAATCACGCGTGCCCTTTGTTCCTACAACATAGGTTGGATTAAAGTGTACATCGAAATATCAAGAAGCCTTCTTTATCGAGTTGATTTCGTCCTGGTTGCCTGCTCTCTCACTCTCTGTTCATTTCTGGTCTTGATGTTATGGTGGAGAGACCCCAAACGTCCACGAACTATGTCTAGACAGAGATCAGTGAACTGGGACTATGCGCAGAGGTCTGCGCAAACTCATTTTATTTC
>NW_008752074.1:239635-267997 GCF_000715545.1 Opisthorchis viverrini | reverse complement strand
ACCTTCATCTCTACGCGTATCATTTCACTTCATTACAAAACATCACAAACGAAGACAAGGGGCAACATGTCTCGTTCGCTAACTGGCTCCTGGACAATGAAGAAATCGTTCCCAACATTTTATGGAGCGATAGAGCAAATTTTCCTGTGGATGGCATAATCAACAAGCACAATTGCGTGACATGGTCCCATGAACCTGCTCATGAGTACCTTACCCATAATCTCCATTCCCCCCATTCTTGTGTGCGGATGGGATTCCCCTCAAAGTTTCTTCTACGTCCCTTTTTCTTTGATGCTACAACTTCCGGCGAAAGTTACCGCTATATGATGCAGACGCACGTTATCCCGCAACTCAAGCAGCACGAGAAGTCATCGACCGTCTTTCATGATGACACTACACCCCACTACTCAAACCAAGTGAGAACTTACCTCTGAGAGCAATTTACCGATGGGGGAGTCATTGCTGGTGGAGTTCCAAACTTTTGGCGCGCAAGGTAACCCGACCTCACACCTCTGGATCATTGATTTTGGAGAACAATCAAGGCTCGCGTTGATCACGAAAGTAAATCGATGAATTTGGTGAAGCTAAGAGCAAGAATTTAAGAGGAGTGTGCACGAGTGACGCTCGAAGTTAAACATGCTGTTCTCACATCTCATACCGCCTCCAAATTGTTATAGAAGAAAAAGGCAATTTATTTCAATATTTTTGTAATGTAAGTGGTCGATGAGGATGCCTGTTCCGTTTAAAAAACGTCCGTTCAAGCTGCCAGCACTGTCCATACAGATGTAATTGTCAATTGAGATTTCATCCTGAAGATGAAGTCAGTCTACGCTGAAAAATCGAGAAACACTTGTGTATACTGGTCTCCTTCGAATTGAGTCCGCACCCGTTTATTTTATTCGCACTGCTTACTAACTTTCTTCTCCGAGAGTGCATGAAAGTTAAGCAACGATATGTACTACTGATGAACTAATTTCAGCGATGGCGACAACGAGACTACTGTGCCACCCACGTCTGGCTAGATTGTATTGCACTCCTGCTTTTCCATCTATGCTTCTGGCTCCCTTATTCACTGGCTTCACCTAACTAGTTTGGCATCTTTCTGTGGAAGTGGTGAAAATCTAGGTGATCGTTGTATCGTTGTGAACAACGTAAATTTAAGGGAAAATTGGTCAGTGGAATGCACCTAACCTCCAATTTTTCGCTGTGTTTTTCTATTTGCACTTTCCCAAAAGAGAAAGTGCACCTCCCGAATATTGCCTTACTCAAATTTCGTTCAAATTGCGCCCCCCCCCATTTGGAGAAGACCGTTTGAAACGCATGGGATGATCGGCAACACAGCCTACTGGAAGAATGTCGACAATTTTGTATCTGCTGACCAAAAACAATTATTGTATGAAATAGCCTACGTTTATCCGGCCCAGTAAGCTGCTCTCTTCGTGAATGCGTCTCTGTTTACGGATAATGATATAGCCTCGTGGAAATTACACTAATAAGTCAAAGCATTTTTGATGACATTTACTCTCCAATGTTCCAGAGCTTGAAGGTTAGAGTTGATTGTGGTTGGGCATGATTTCGTTAGAGCGGCAGATCCTTCACCCATTAACGACCGTCTTGAACGACGTTCGCCATGCATTACATGAACGTTGCCAAGAAACAGCTATATCCTTCTCCAATAAGCTGTCAGCGCTTAGGTTAGACGCCTTGTACGTCTGAAACGCATGGGATGATCAGCAGCACAGCCTACTGGAAGAATGTCGACAATTTTGTATCTGCTGACCAAAAACAATTATTGCGCATAACGTTACAGGAATCTTCACAAAGGTGTCGATCATTTGTGCGCCACAAGCAGGCACAAATGCTCATTCAAAAGAATAATTTGTTGCATGCACAGGGGTAGTCTAATTTGATAATTGAGCCTCACTAAGTAGATGCAGTGCTGTTTGATTTCTAAAGCTCCGTTCCCAAAGATCATATCTTTTAGCCAGCGTCAACATGGTGTATGTGAATGCAATCGATTTACTTATCTTAGTGAGTACATACCTGGGATTGTAGATAAAGCTTTTAGATGAGTCGGGTTATTCAGAGCCACGGAGTTCTTAGTCATAGTAAAGAACAAATATGTTGTTTAATTTTGGGTAACACATTTCACGAGCTCCTCTATCCTTGGTTGGAAATTACAGGGCGTTTTCTGAAGTGTCTGTACAACTGACCGACTTTTAGCTCTTTTTCTCAAAATCACTTGCAAATTATTTCGTTTTGACATGTTCCTACAAAGCACTCTTGGTAGTGGCGCAATTTCGATTCCCGCAGAACGTGCAGCAACCTTATGGCAGTCGATTCAATCTTATATCGGTTGATCAGGGTGCGTTCCACTCCTTGAAATGAATTGGGGGATTCTGTAGGGCTACACCTGACAACACCCTACTTCTGCACCCATGATTGAAGAGTTACTCCAAGCATAAAGTCAAGCTGATAAACGAGGCCTTTGACAACGCCTACGGCAAACGTTCCTATGTGTCGTTCAACCGAACGTGTGCTAGGGTGTCAGGATCAAGGTTTCTTAAATTTGTGCGGTGCAGCCCGGAGATGAAAGGTAGATTCTGCTGCGGTCAATATTTTGACCGTGGAATGCAACAAGATGTCCATGATTCATAGTTCTGAAACTTATAATGTTTGCAAAATTGTTGCTTGAATTGCTATTCCAGGTTTTGAATGACTGTCTACAAGACAGCAATATGTGATTAAAGTGTAGGAATAGAAATACTGTGGCAATCAAATGATCACTTCTTGGATCAACCGCTTTTAAAAATGGTAATGTTAGAGATGGTATAGATGGACTTAAATCTTGACTATTGATCGGCACCTTAGCACCTCTACCCGACTAATGTGTTTTCCCTGTAGTCTGACTTAGTAACAAGCGGGCAAAACGGAACATGTTTATGTCTGTACCTATCTCACATCCCAGCGAAATCCACCGTCCATCAGTAGTGGGTGGGTTCCACTCAGTTTTTACTAGCTTTGTATCAGGGAATCAGCTCCGAATGTAACATAACAGCCAATGGAATAACCGTTTTCGGTGAGAGAGCTTTCATTGGTTGTTCTTCACTCGTCCTTGACAGATGTGTCGTATTCTTATTATCACTTTTTGACCCACTTGTTCTCCACAGTGATCAATAGATAAGCCTGTTCGCACGTTCATTGACTTTTTCTGGTTTGGCCAAGCGCACTGGGCTATCAATCGGCGATTCAGACTGCGGTTTACGGTGATAAAATACACTAAGGCGACTGTGGTCCACAACACTTTGCTCTGTAATACATTCACCGACAGATACACTATAAAATCATTCAGTCGTAGCAACCTTTCGGTGTCTAACTGCCATCAGAAACAAGCAGGAGGGCTGAGATACTGCCAGGTTGCCCAAACCTATACAGGGAAAGTTGAGAGGCAGAGGTCAGGTTCGAACCACAGACCCTCAAATCCGTAAATTCGTGCTCTAACCATCTGAGCCAATATAAGGGCAATCTGTGGTCAGTTACTGTGTTGCGGACATTTTAACAACATGTGTCAACATTCGGTCAAGATTTTCACGCTTCTTCGTGGCACAAGGAACCTGAGAAATGTGTCCGGTCTACGCGGAAATGCTCCGGAGCGTTTTCATCCTTACTAGGAACAATCAGAAGCGCACTTTCCACGAATCCTCGTACAGATTCAAACTCGAAACCAGCAAGTAGGTGACAGTTGAATTTGTCGGCGACAACCGGTTGATGAACAGTACAATTCACCCGCACATATACAGAATATAGTAACGCTCAGCATCTAGGCATCTATTTGTGTCGAATCTCAGCTTGTACTGATGTTCCATCATAAGGAATGGACTTTTGCCTATGGATTTCTCGCAATCTTGCAACGAAATGTTTGGATCCCTTCACTGCATTTCGTAAATTTACCGATATCTGGCTGCACAGTGAACAGATTCAATTCATATCAGTGCTTACCTTGTCAGATCACATTAGGTGAGCGTGGAACATGGATATCTCATTCGCCAAGAGAGATCAAAGCATGAAGCTTTCCTCCAACTACTATTTAAATGGAATAGTTTTGGATCACTGCCTCTACACATTGTTTTGCGTCGGCCAAAACGCAAGCTCTCGATTTAGTACACATTTTAAATAGTGATCCTTTTTTTTAAGAAAAATCACGCTCCAGTTACAAACCATTGGTTGCACCAATCAAGAACACACGAGAAAATATGGGTAACAACATGAAATCCTAACAAAAACCTAAAAAGGCCAAAATAAAATTCACCAGTGTTTGCCAAAATTATGGAAAATGTTTTCACAACCATGTTGGCACGCAAAATCAAAAACGTGTATGTCCTTTTAGTTCAGCCATGTACGGCAAATTATACGGATGTTGAGGAGCATCAGTATAAACCATGGGCTGGCGGTTCGTGTACGAATCATCGTTGGACATGTAGCAGAGAAGAATTATCGTCAATACGAACGCCACAATCTACACGGGAAAAAGAAAAAAGCTTGTGAACAATACTGAATACGTGTTGAGATATCATACCTCTACGCACATGGAACGCCGAATTTGTCCTACCACTGAGCAAGCAATATTGAATGTGCATAAAGGCAGAATATCGCGACCAGCTGAGATCAATTGATCTTTAACCAATCCGCGAACTTTGACAATCAGTTATCTACATACTTACGACTATTTTCAATATTCTTCGAACTCCACGAGATATTCGTATTTAAGCTATGGCCTTCAGAACCGCTTTATTTGTTTGCTGTTCTGCCAAGCGTCTTGCATTAGTCGCATGGCCTGATGAGTATTTTTGTCGCCACTTGCAGTAACGTCACTTTTAGATATTAGATCTGCTCAGTTTTCCTCCATACCGAGTGACAACGACGAACAAGTCTAGGAAACCGTGAGCAGTGCCAACTTTTATATCCACGGCAAACACATTGTCCACAATCTTGGCTCTTCTCCTCACCACACGCAGCAGCAGTGGACAAAAGTCGGGTCACAAACGTTACCTTTTCCAATTAGTATTCTGGACAGTGGCAGTTGTCACAATCTTACGTTTGACAGACACGCATCATACTTGTGGACTGATTCATTTGTTCCATCAACTGTAGCGACCACGGTGTACAGACAGGTTCCCATCTGAATTTCCCTGCCTATTTCATACCACCATATTTTCAATGTACATCGTCTGCAAATCGGGATAGATTCAGTTCTTAGCCCTTAAGTAGTTTAAGGGTTTTTTTTTCAAAAAACCTAAAACTCGTTTCGACCAAGTTAATTACTGTGATTTCCTTACGACTACAAATGATAAAGGAAAGTATATCTTCGTGAATAAAAAGTTGTTCAACAATCCAGTGTGCACGAAAAAGGCCGAGTCACCTAGGATCTTACATAAACGGTTGGCCAGAATTTCTTTCTTACTCCTAGTTAAATAAAGAAGGCCTTTGTTGCGGAGTTATTTATTAGGAAATACCAACTGACCGGTTACAGACTTTTGGACAGGGAAGCAAAACTCTCATTTGCATCTTATTTACAAAAACTGGACATCCATCTTCTCCTGAACGCTGCTCTTTGAACTTTCCTTGAGATTCATTGACTCCAATCATTCCTCGCTCAAATCCAAGCAAATGTTACAAATTCCGCAACAGATCTTCCCTTTTCAAAAGACGCAAAGCGAGATTCCACGAACAACACATACTACTCGCGTGCCTCCCTGTCAGTAGTATCACCGTTGCACTAGTATCCTCTTTCAGAAGACCATGACGTCAGAAAATTGCGTTCCCAAGTGGAAAATTTGGGGCGCTTTCTCCTCTAAAACATAGCTCATTATGTCCAGACATTTTTGGTATCTTGCTTGGTACTAGCCGTTTGCTTATTTCGTTTCTTTAACCTTCTCAGCTTATTCACTGTTGTCACTTGTAACCGGAAAGGCGCGTGTATATTCTTCATGCCAAAAAGTCAAGTTTGTCCGTCCTGGAAAACACCTACTCCAATGGCATCAACCGTAATCCGTCCAGGTTTTTTTCCAGAAGACATTTGTCCACCTCATCAAGACGTCGGTCAATCAGTGACTTACTGACATCAATTTTTGGGTACCGGTGCAAGGTTTCCTCCGGCTAGAATCGTCTGCAACATCCGAAGCGTTGGAAAAGTTCAGTGTCGAATTCACCATGTAAGTGAAGAAAATCTGTTCCAAGAAGCTGAGTAGCGGTCCATAGCTGTCTGATGAGAGTTGTCAGCAGTTCACGAATCTCTTTGGAGGGAGCTGGACCTGCAACCTCAGCTTCAGTTTGCTTTTACATTAGAATGACCCTCCATGAAGTTCAAAGCTGCCAATGTATTTATGTTATATTTGCTGATTTGCCGACCTGTGGTATCTGCCGCTAACCAGCTCCAGTACCTAGTGCTGGAGAAAAAAGGCTCGCAGAAGGGAACACAACCACTATATTCCGAACAAGCGAGTGCGAGAGCGTGAGTGCGTGCGAGTGCTAGCGCAAAAGCTACAACCACCTCCCTGTATTTAAAGGGGACTTCTTGACATTGATCCAGGCTGTTTGATAGACGTTGCTGAACACCCATCAACATCAATCGTGCCTCTATGAAATGCCTGAACGCAGATCACATTCGGTCGTGCTTCTGTGGCGTGCAAGAACACTCATCAGCTTTTGCTGAATTGATCGAATGATTGACTGGCCTGGATGCTTGCTGGATTTCCTGTTGGGATTTTGGTGGAGCAGTAGGTTCCGGGTGTTCTGAGGTTACTTTCAGGAATCCTGAAAATTGATAAAATGGATGGGAGCTACTCCAACAAAGCCTGGCTAGGAAATGCTCCGACACGCACTTCTTCCCATGCCCTTTGTTCATGAATGCCCTCAGGCGTTTAATGATCCCAACTCATTAGGCTCAAATATCGATCTCGTATTAAATTAGAAGCTGGCATGTTTAGTCACCAACAAAGTGCACACCCGCTAAAAAGACATTGTTTCTTGAGGCTCTTTTGACGCAACTGAGTGGAGCGGGTTGAATCAGTGACTGATTTTTCATAAACTCTCCCTGATTTTGCGGAATCTGAAACCGTCCACCAGTCGTTCAGCTCCAACACCCCTCAGGTGCCTAGCTGCCACATCATTCAAAGGATGCACAAGGGCTGGGATACTGCCAGGTTGCCCACGTCTAGACAGAGGAAGTCGAGAGGCAGAGATCGGGTTGGAACCGCGGACCTTCTTGTCACTAATTTCGCACTCTAACTACCTGGGCCATCATTTCGACCTAGCCACCAGTCGCTCACACCCGATTCCCAGTATGTTTTTAAAAGATTCATTTTTCCATATGAGATATCAAATTTGTTTACATCTTACACCCCCTCCCAGCGTCCTCGGTTCTAGAGGCCCTTCGTCACGGTATACCGCTGTTATATTCTACGCGAAGCTTGCCTACGTGTAATAATCTAGTGGGAATTCGAAGGCCCACTAACTTGTTTACTTTGACCGAAATTTCTGCAGAAAAACTCACAGTTCCGCTAATAGAACGAGCAATGTTACGTCGCTGTCTTTTGGAGATCCTACTCATATTTTCAGTTAGCCTCAAGATTTCTTGGTCCACCCGAAATACGTTCTGTTACATTTTATTTGTAGGCGCATGTCTCGAAAGTTTACTCAGACTTCTGTTCGTCAATTTTGAAGAACCGCATTATTACAAACTTTTCTATCACCCGATAATCTTGATATATTCAAACACTGTCCATTCTTCAGTTTTTGCGGCATATCCCAAGATTCCTTTGTGTTTATCGTGCGTTTAATCTCACTGAAAACCTCCAATATGCAGTCTTCCAACCCTTTGCAAAGCGGACTTTTTTTTAGAAATAAAACGCATTCCTGACCCGATATTCTTTCGGATGTGAATGTCTACTGCCGTATGAATTCCTCCTTGAAACAGTTTGCGAGTAAATGGTGCTTGTTATTTGCTTTGAAGACTAAACATTTGGTAACAAGCCCGGTTTTCACGTGCGGCCGCAGAATCAAGGATGTCGACATGGCAGGCGTACATTAGGTCCGATTCGGAGAAGCCACTTGATAACAAACATAGGCGGAAGTGCACCGTCAAATCAGTATTCTCCCCGATCTTTTGTCCTCCGATCGAACATTGTTTTAGACACATTAAAAAACACTGCGGTGACGGAATTCCAGGAGATGAAAAAGCCAACAGGGCAAATGGAACATAGCAGATTTACTACATTAACCTCATGAACTGGTGGGTGTGTGAGCTTCGCGCGTGCATCTGTGTCAGTTTGCTGAAACATTTAAAATACTAAAAACAAAAATAAAGCCACTTGGGCTTATTTTGAGTACTTACAACCCAGTCTGAAGCACGGCGGATTTCTTCGCCCACTTTCAAAGGATTTATTCGCCACCCACCTGACCACCTGTCGGAACATTCTGAAAACCTCAGACGACTTAAGTAAGCCTAAATAATGATTATCACTGATGATGAGTGATAGTCATGCATTATCCAACTGATGTGAATGCTGTTGAACCTTTGCGCTGAGTTTCAGTGAATGAAACGGGTAAGTGGCTAGAATTCCTTATACCGGTTTGTAGACAAAACATTTCACTGGATTTTAAAGAAGCCGTCTGTAGACAATTTGCCTGAAAGTTCAGTGTGAAAAACTTTGGCCTATGATTTAATGACGAAAGCTGCAGAGCAACTAATCTACCAAGTTTACAAATTGAAGTGTCTGGTAATTTATTTTACAACCGCTGAGTTGAACCTTCCCAGATGTTTTCGAGGTTACAAGTCCGAATTGGATGTTACAACAAGCTGTCTCTGGCAGAGTCATGATGCGTTATCGACAACTACAGTGCGTAGATTGGCCCAAGAAAATTTTAATGCGTAGCGTGAGAAACTCGTGATTCTCGCAACAGCCGTCGAATACCAAGGGTTCACCGGAGACGCCACTCTTTCTGAATCGGTGTAATTTAGGTTCCGTTAGGTCCGTTCGCACAGTATGCAGTTGGATTCCGAACGTTTCATCACCAACCGAGGCGACATCGTCAGTGCGAAGTTGAGTGGGTAAATTCTTCTTCTTTTACCGGTGCTTAAATGGCCTCTAAACAGCATCTGCTAGCGGTCGGGAGCTGACTTCACGTATTTTGATTGGTCCCCAGTAAATCTGAGTTGCTTTCAATCTCCTGTGTCTGACTGGTTTGTTGGGCGCATTCAGTGCGACAGTTCTGTGTGTGATTGTTCCGTTGTGATTCGGTCGTTTTCATCCTCCTTATCAGTCTGAATTGGTTCCTTCGATTGGTTGATTCAGTGGTCTTCTGTTTCTAGTAGTTTTTTTCCTTTAACCCTTTTGGTCCGTTGGTTTTTGTTAGGTTTCTTGATTTCCCATGTGACTCAAAGTCCCTTGACTGCGTAGATCTTTTGCCCGTAGCGGCCAATGGACTGGGTCAATGTCGATGTGTTTATTGATCGATTTTGGTGTGGAGTACCACGCCTCCGCAAACTCTCGCTCCTGTTTTGTTCTTCAGTGTGCAAGTATTTGGACATTGTTCCAACGGAACTTGTGTCCTTCTCCGTCTTCGCAGATTGAGACAAGTGCATTTGGGCCATCTTTTCTGCTGGCAAGCCATTGCTCGAGTATTCTAGTAACAAGTTTGTAGACCGCGTTTGTCTTCTTCACTGTATCCAGGCTTCCGTTTATTTTATTATTTATTCTATTCTATTTATTTATTTATTTGGTTAGTTAGTTAATTAGTTACTTAGTTGATTATTATTCATTTGGGCCGCCAAAAAGAACCGTATTTAAACAAAAAGTATTGATCGACGTAATCTGGAAATGGATCCTCCTAGAATTTGAGTCATACTGCAGGGGCAAATTGTTTTACGGTATTTCGCTACTGGTGAAAGTAACTTGTGATTCCCAACTGACGTTGTGGGCACCACCGAACACGGTTTCTTCCAGTAGCCAAGATTTTCGCTCACTTTTACTACAAGAAACTCATATGCACAACTTGGGGACGATCCACTTGACAAGAATCGATAAGCAGATGCACATTACCTGCAAACGTGGGTCGACGCATCGACAAACAAATAAGTTATCCGCTCACCGCGACGATGGGAATCACCAAGGAACCCAGAGCAATCAACATGACCGGTTTCTTCAAACTATGATGCAGTCCCTTGTTACAACCTCTGAGATAGTTGCTGTTTAATTCCGTGAACATTTGAGGACATTCTAGTGCACCCTCTCCAATGTGTCCCTTCTTGCAGCAAGGTGCAGGATACGGGATTACTAAAAAACAAAATAGAAATTAAAGCAGTTATTCGCGCCGCACAGCATCACACACTATGCCGTTATACAATTAACAAATCATTGCTCGTAAATTTTGTCACGGAAAACGTCATAGGGAATCAGATTTTTTAAAAGCAAGTTTTGTGGTAGCACTGTACTTGTGCTTTCTTACTTGTCCTTTTTAGCGGTTACATAATGTAACACCACAACATTTGATTCAAACCGTCGAAAGTCGAAAGGAGAGATGGTACATGGCAGGTGAATAATGCTTACATGAGGCTATCGTTGCTTGCGCTGTCTCTTAAGTTGACCGGGTACAAAATCAGATACAAGATAACCCCGTAGCGAATCGCTAGCTGAGTACGGGTGAAGACGTTCTGGGGATTGCCTATCGACCGACAGTCGCTAATATACTCCACTGTTTGGATTCATTCATCCGCTAGTGCATTAACTATCCTCCTTTGTCGTCAAAATGACATTTCACGGAATACTGGATGACGATGTAAAAAGCATACATCTTCAAATACTCATCCGAAGGGTTCATAACAATTTATGGATATCAAATCGCATGAGGCCCCGACATACTCCGTCAAACCAGCAGTAAACGCTGAGTAACTAAGCTTATCACTTTGATCATTATTAGCTTTCCAATCAACGCAAACAGCCGTATTTCTTTTTTTATTGACTTCTGTCGCAAACATTAGCGCATTTGTCTTGGGGTTCAGTTTTAACAGGATTTTTGTGTATATTGGTTTTTTTGTACAGCTCGGATTAATCTGTTTTCGTGGTCGTCTGGATAAACGCCCAAAATGGTCCATCAACTCTCGGTTTGAATATGTGGTCGTCACATTTAAACTGATGGCTCGCTGTGGCTCATTCCTCCGAAGCTTTTTCTGCTTCAGTAAGCTATGGAGCAGAAAACGTAGTACAGCGAGTCTACCCCCGACCGGATGATGTTGTACTCAATACCTTGTGGCACAGCCACATGCAGTTTTATGTTCAAGGTCACACAAGAGCGAATAAAAACACTGTTGGATTTTGGTAATCCTAACGCAAACAAACGAAGCATTGTTGCCACCGGGTCTTGCCCAATACGTTGAAGCGGAAATCACCTTTATCGATGGACTAGTTAAAAAGGCCTGGTGAGATACCACGTCAGCAGTTATCATGGATAAGTTTAAAGTGAGGGTCCTACGTATGAGTAACCTGAAGGTGGTAGATGTGTAAGCGGAACCCCGTAAGATACGCTTGTTACCCCCAAACACTGGTTGAAATTCTAAGTAAAGTTTGATCAGGCGATTTTATCACAATGGACGGTCAAACGTCACTCTGAAACTCCGCGCAAACTACTTATTATACGCATTACATTTTTCGGAGACACATGAGAATTCCCGAGAGATATTGCACTGTTCTGAACTAAAAACAACCTTGCGTAACTCCTGAAACACTATTGGGCAGAGATCAAACGGGAGCGGAAAGTAACAACTTTCGTTCTCACATAAGTACATCATATTTTCTTTGTAATGTACTAAAGGTTGCTGTGCTGAAAATCCGTCGACAGCCCACGATCGGTTTCGCCCTTTTTGGGGCTCTTCAGGTAGGCGCAGTTCCCGGGTTTCCGTCAACCTTATGTTTTACTTGAAACCAAATAGCACAGAATTGATCGTGTGATCCTGCCAACAAAAAACAAACTAAATCAATGAGAAGAGTTTCAAAAGCATCAAGGGGAGCAGTAAAAAAAGACTACCAAAATGGTCCGGAAAATTAGGCGGACACCAATTACTTACGTGGAAAATTGTGCCCTCCGTATGAGTCTCTGTGTGTGAACTGTGCACCCGTCGCAAGAAAATCCGTTCCATTGTTATATCCGCAGCAATCAAACTGGAGCAGAACGAAGGGGAGGATGATGTTTGGATTGTGCGAAAAGAAAAGACAAACACATTGTTGGGAGGAAGACGCAATTTTTCTGTTTAGAAGCCAGGTTATCAAACGTTTCGACACCGTTTTATAAATCTGACACAAGGCATACTCAGCCATTCGGTCGATCTCCGCAGGGTGAGTTCGTAGGCCGCTAGAAACATAACGTATTCTCGTAATTCTATTGAATTTTTGTACTACTGATTTGAGTCGGTAAGTATTAAAACGTTCTCGAACGACAAGTTGACCATTTGCAACGGATCTTCGATTAATTAATGGTCCAGCGATCCAAAGAAAGTTAAAAATATGATATAATCATCAGCAAAATTGGATTTATTGGACTACAAAAACCTGGGCGTTTAAACTAGCAACCTTTCTGAAAGCATCCGTTCTGGGGTCAACTCCACCGTCTTATCCACTCGGACGAGACGGACAAATAGGCAAGCAACAGTGGACATGTCTCCGTTTACTTTAACCGTCGGGTTGGCCAATACGCTGTCGTTAGACGCCTCATAACAATGCACCAAAGTGGTTGTTTCTTTCTTACAGGGCACTACAAATTCCAGCAGCTGATTGATAATACGGAATAAATCAGCAAGTAAGATGACATGCTCTTATTTTCCCGTTGAAAACCAAAAATTTCCATGAACACTGTTTCTTGTTTCGTAATCCACACCACAAATGGTGTCCGAAACTGTCCTTGGTAGAAGACAGGTTACAAAATTGTTTGAAACTGTGGAACAAAAACAAATTTTTGTCTCGTTTGCGTGACTCACCATTGTCATTATCATTCCGAACGTGACGCTGAACGCTTCACCACTTTCGATTGATTTGTAGTATTTCGTCAGGTCATGTATTTCTTTATTGATTTTCCTTAGATACTGAACAGAAAAGAGCCAATCGGTGAATACTTCGGGTTGCAAGGCAACAGTTGTATCAAGGATAGAACCTCACTTAACAGGGAAAGGTCAACCGCCGAACGTCTGCTTCGAATAGATATTTGCTTTCGACGAGAAACGAATGTTAGATAGCCTTCCCTGAAAGATTTTGTTACTGAAAGAGTCGAAGGTAGGAGATTTGTAACCTAGATCACATCGAGATCGTTTCGGCCGGTGAGCGCGGTAGTTTTGTTTGATGCTCATGATTCCGTTTACACTAACAATCCAGAGAACAGCATTTTCATTAGTGGTGAATATGCGCAACAAGCACAAAACATTTCTTTAGCCTGCGAACGCAGGAAATTTGTATTCTACGTCCAAACCCACGCCATACAGACCCCTCGACTACCACATATATGAACAGTCTGAAACATGAAGTTCAGTAAAATCTCCTTTTTATAAGGAATCTGATGACAGTGAAAGAAAGAAAATTGGCTGCTAAAATGAGGCGAAACGTTTGTCACAAATTTTGTCGATTAAAACATGTATGGACTCTTATTTGTAGAGCTCTCATATCATCCAAGTATTCAATGTCACATATTGCCACCTTATTGATGATGCCACGAGAACAGATATTTCATCGTAGGAACATATCCCCTAGAGTATCATTTGCGTTTCGTTTCTAAGGTCCATCTTTACCAACACAGTGTCACCCGACAGGAAGGCCAAACGTTGCATGCCTCTTGAGTTAACCGTTACGTTGGAAATCAAGCTTCACTCCGCCCTGCATTCCTTCCGCTTCAGATCATCATCTACCCCGCATAAGCATCATGTTCAACAAGACTGCCACCTCCAGGTATTTTTGAAAAGATGTGCAGGTGAATCGGTGTACTTGCAACTATGAATTGTTCACCTGCAATTTTCGGAATTGGCTTTATGGAAAAATCATTTCCTGTTATGCAAAGCCACAAGTTGTCAGCCCACGGGCCCTCTTCAATAGGTTTGTGTCCTCGATCAACCCTGTTTTACTCTCTTTGTCTGTCTTAAGATGGCACCTGGATTAGACACACCGGTTTAAGGGTGGGAGAGGGAGACTTGAAGCGCCGTCCTCTGCGCTTCAAAAGTTCTCAACATGGCCCCCAAAGACATTTGAAGTGAATCGATCTCACACCGCTTCTTTGGTCTTGTTAGCATTATTTTAAGAACATTCAACGAAAATCTTTTTAAAAACACAGCATTTTGAAAGTTTTAACACAAAATTTTAGCACAAAATTCCCACGAAAATAACTCTGTTATTCCAGAGTATTCACGTATCGGGCGCATTTAGTGGAAAACCTGTTTGCGAAACAGTCCAGTTCTCAGCTCTCGCCTGTATCTCAGCTGAATCTCTCCCATTTTTGTGTTTACGCCTACCTGACGAGCTCAAAGACGAGCGAAACCAATCGTGGGCTTTCGAAGCGATTGCAGCAATTTTTCGAGTCCTCCCTTCTCCGTGAGAGCTAACGTACTTTGTCCTACTTGCGCAGCCTAACTGCATTATATTCCGTGGATCGGGTGCACACATCGATGATGTCCTACGAAACCATGGAAACAGCATGGTTGTTGCTTTGTTCAATTTATTTGCAATCGAGATGCATTCACCAATCGAAATGATATCATCAGTGCTTTTTTAGGGAGCCTGGTGGTGGATCGGTGTTTCTGCCAATCGCAATAGCTTGCATAGCATTGAAGTGGTATATTCAGACAGTGGACCTCACGTAGACGGCTAACAAAAGAGTGGTGTTCACTCTACAGCCACGTGGTTTGGGTATAACATCAAAACGTCAATTAAAAATATGAATGCATAGAAGCGAGAAAATAAGAAACTCAGCTCACGAGGTCTTCGTCCGCGAAATGTGTAACTATTAAGACGCAATGGGCCAAAGCAATGAAACCGACGATACATGCGTACTGAAACAAAGATATTGGTAAAATTCATTGCAGTTAGTACCAGCTAGCTCTGTGAACTTAGCTAGAAATGTGAGATCGTGAATCAAAGTCCACATCGGAATCTCGAAAGGCCTCATGCAAGGCATCAATAACTACCAAGCTGGAGTTGGCTAAGTCTAGCGGTGGAGGACTGTAGTAACCGGTTCGATTTGTCAGAGTGTGCGTGTCCGTTCGTCAATCATCCACCGACCTGACCTGTGACTCTAGTGGCTGATTGGATGCGTGTCCCATTGGTTGACACGCCTGTGTGTCTATCCATCCATCATCAGAGAACTGTCTGTGGGATGACCGTACATGAGACTCATTTATTTGCTTACCCGTTACAAGGCGAAACTGCTCGGCCGCGTGTACTCAGTACACCCATGTCCTTAAGTACGCGTTCTCTGACCTTCTTTGAACTTACAGTAGTAAGCAATATCATTCCAGTGTAACGTTGAGCTATAACAGTGAGGCCGTTTTTATCTCCGTCTACGTTAGCCTGAGAAACCAACAGCGACTGAAACATGAGGCGGCCTGGTACAACAAAATCAGTCGCTTGAAAACGTCACAAACGGAGGTTTCGGCTGGGTTCAGGTGAGTCTTCCAGGTGAGTCTCTGGAAAAACCCAATTATTTTGCAAATGAGTGTATTTCGCCAACAGTGTTTTCCTCTAACTCATCAAGCTTTGTACAGTGCCTATTAGTGTTTTCCACAAATGACAAATTTGTTTTTATACAATGAGAGCTTTATGACGAAAATTTTCCAGACCACCAAAAGCTCAGCACTAATCCAAAGATTTCCGACCCGTAATTCATAAAAATTGTAGCATACTATTTGGGTTCTTATTAATTCAAGTTGAACTGATTTGATTTTCTGGAATCTTCTAAGGATGTTCTTCCAGCATCGCGTTTTATTGTCACTTACAGCGAATAATGGAACGTCTGCCAAGAGACCGAGACAAATGCATTCCGAGCTGAAATCACAGACCCAGTGGAATATCCCTAAAAAATGAATTCTATAATCTTTTTCGATCAACTTCGCCATCAGTGTGCTATTCAACCACTGTTTGTGATGGATCCGATCGATAGTGGCTTTGATTTCCTCAACGCAATTCTGTCAAATATATAGTACTGATACGTCACACTACCAAACATGTGAGAGCCTTTATGCTACCCTAAAAATTTGACGTTCGCTCATTTTAATTTTGGCCGATAAAGGAAAGTGAGTTCACAGCCACCTGCAAGGCGAAGGGTACTGATATATACTGATATAGCATACCAGACGAAATATTCTGCCAAGCGATCTCTAGGAAGCAACTTTCGAGAAAATACATCAGCAAATTTCTCTGGCATAGTTGTGGCGAATTCCTGGCACTCGTACTTTTCACGAAGATATGTCGAATTTGGCGGTTGAACCGTAGTGGAATACTCTGTTTCACTCAGCAGAATTCCAGTTATCTCAAAATCATCAGTGTGAAAAAATTGGTCCAAGCTCAAATCAAGCCGTATATAGAATGAAATTTTTAGCTGGTTCACTTGAGATTACCGAGGAAATTTAATTGTCATGGTCATATTACTGATAATGAATGGATTTCAAATTAATTTACGATCTTCAAAGTTACAAAGGGAATTTTTTGCCTAGATTTTCAGTCAAGTATTTGGTTATTTATGTAAACCTCATTTAAACTCCGATTCAATCTTTACCGTTTTATTCAGTTCACATTCGTTTCTATGATTGGTTTCAAAGACCTGCACATCCAAGGACGCGACGCGTCACGCAGTTTAGGCTTAAAGTTTATCCACCTGAAGAGAATCGTACAAGGACACTTCGAAAATGACATTGCTGAAAAGTGAACAGTTTTCTCTGGCCTTTTGACAATGAGGGATACTTCTGAGTTTTGCATATCAAATATGACAGATTGATAAATTTATCTTCTGTCAGTCTCCCCAGTCAATTAGACATTTATTCATCTGGGTCAAGCCGATCATGAGTTCGGATTTTTTTTCTCCTTTCCATCAATGAAACATCTACGCAGGGTCATTTTATCCGACTTAGAACACCGACTGAACTCACGATTATGAGCATTGCTTTGACACGGCAGCAGACGCCAACAAAACTGAAGATGGCGATCACAAAAAAGCAAACCCCGATCACAATCGAGGTGATTCCAATTGGACCTGTGAAAATAAAAGATTCACTTTTGAGGGTAACGTTTTGTAATAGGCAACCAAACCTTGCGTTGTAAAGTATGTGCAACAAAACTTACGATCTTAATGACCAGTGATAGTGAAGCGATTTCACTATTATCTCACTCAAGACTTGGAGAAGCCACTTAAAAGAAGTCTATTTTGCAAGACGACCTCTTATGTAATATTCCACTGCGAGGCATGAAAGTGCAGCTTTTCACTCCCAGTCGGTTACAAAAGTGAGAAATACCAACTCAACAAAGCGTGCTTATGTGAGGAGATTTTGCAAACTTAAACCGAGATTTCGTCCTTCAAGTAAAGTCAATTGATGCTAAAATTCCAAGAGGCACTGTACAACACCCGTATCCTCTTTATCATTCATCATCAGTGCACTTGGGATGGAATCAGAGGGTTTCACACTCCCGACCCTACAGTCAGTGGTTGAACACTAGACGGTTTGACTACAAGCTGTCGATATATCAATGGTACTGAAAATAAATTGAAATTCAGATGCGTCCAACGTGCGTTGGTGGAGTAGTGGCTACACGCTGGCCTCGCATGTCAGATGTCTGGGGTTCTAATCCCGGCACGGCCATTGGATATGCACTGCTGATGAGCTCTAATAAGAGCGAAACTCGAGTCCAGTATTTCCCTTTGGTGTGGACTTACCGGAATATTACGCCGGAACAAGAACACGGCCGTTCAGACGAGAGTGGTGTGGCTATAAACAAAATTGAAACACCCTGAAATTAAGGGCAAGCCTGTGAGGTGGATATCAGACCTCTCAGTATTTAGTTTTTGTGAACCTAATAATTAAAGTCTCGTTGCCGTTATGATTACCGAATTAGTTGGTTTTAGTCTGCTGCGCTCCACGTATGATGTTTAGTGAAGACAATCTGGTTCATTTCCCATTATCAAGGGAATCCGCTGCAACAATTCGCAACAGTTACTTCACCACGAGAAATGTGGTGATCAACCTCTCGGAAAGAACAAAGCTATGTCTTCTAAGGTGGGCTGACTACCCTGAAGAACGAGTAAGGTCTTGCTGAACGGTAGTGCAGCTCTGTATCGGTCCCTTGGCTTCCTGCTTCACCCACTATGGTATGTCAAAAGGCACGGTAGCTCTACACAGCCCTTTATGGAGACAAAGGAAAATGGTGTCACTTGTATTTATTGGGTAATCACAGAGTGTTCCACAAGGTCGTGCTAGAATCTCAGTGAGAGGACGAGAAGCGTCGGGTCAAGGATGCCCGACCAGGGTTGGATGGCATTCTAACCAATCAGGGCATATCTTCGTTTGGTCCGTGTCCTGCACGTGACACATCCGTCCAAATGGTGTGATGTTCGGTTAATAGAGACGGCTTGTCTCCTGACACAGAACACAACATCAGTGTTCAGTACCGGCGCTCTGATGTAATAAGGCATTATAACACATCATCGCCGTTTACGAAAACATTTCAGGTCAGCCACGATCTAATGTGAAACCATGCTCTATCGGTAGAAAGATCGTCTGCTTAAAACAGGTACTCCGTCGTTAGAAGTTTTGAAATCATCTTCCCTTTGCGAGGTCATTTTACTGACAGTGCGCACGCCGTTTGCCAGTATATGAACTCAGATTTGCCCAGTTGGATTTTTAGTCTGTAGGTGCTTGCAAAAAACTGGTCCACCCGCCTGTTAATCCTTTCCATTCAGGCATATGACGTCTAGTTACATGAGGGCTCGTGAAAATCTTGCTTGTTCAGTTCGATTATCTTTTATTACACCTCATACAGGTGAATGACTGGCAGCGCAATCAAGTTGTCCAGAGGTCAGCCGCTTCTAATAACCGAGCATCACGTCATTTGAACGAATGCCACATGCTGTCTACGGACAAAACAAAGGCATGCCTTGACTGGTCAGAATGTTAGCCAATGAGCATCCAGCAACTATAGCTTGACACTTCTTGCCCACTGACGAAGATTATAGCGTGACCTCGTGGAACATTCGGTGATGGTCCTATAAATACAGTCGTCATAATCTTGATTGGCTGTCTGAAGCTACCGTCTCTTTTGATAGACCATTGCAGATCAGGAAAGCAAGCACCGGTACGGGGTTGGACCACCGTTCAGTAAGTGTACGAAGGCCAGCCATCCCTAATAACCGAACATCACATCATTTGGACAGATGTGTCACGTGTGTAGTGTCTGTAATCCGTTGTCACACTTACCATTCTTCCTGAACTTGAACCACACTTTGTAACTGTCGTTCACATTGTATCATGACGTTTGTTTTAATGTTACGAATACAATTTTTCTTGGCACGACTTCCCTGCTTTTTGCTGAGTCAGTGAAATTGCATCCGATTGAGCTGATTGCTGTTTGCTGAAGTCGTGAGATTGGATTATCGTGTTTGTGAGAACTATTGAACATCACAATAACTCCTTGTGACAATTTTCAGCTGTGATGACTGTCTACCGTGGAATTTACTTCTAAAACTAGAACTATCAGGAGAATATCCTTCTTACTCTGGATATATTCTTCACCGCCGAATACAATTACTGCACAACATTTCGTGTAGTGGAATTATTGGACCTCCAATTTAGTGAGTCCGTTCCGTTCACTTGTCCATTTCTTATTGCCATTTGTTATTTCTAAGCTGGTATTTTGGTTGCATATTCTATCGAACACGCATACATAGGTCCTTGTCCACTACACGTGCAGGACACGGGCCAAACGAAGGGATCCCCTGATTGATCGGAATGTCCGCCAATCCGGGCCGAGCATCCTTGACTGGCGCTTCTCGCCCCTCACGGTGCTTCTAGCACGACCTTGTGGAACACTCTGTGACTACCCTATAAATACAGTTGTAATAATTTTCCTTTGTCTCCATAAAGGATTGTCTAGAGCTACCGTGCCTTTTGATATACCGTAGTGGGCGGAGCACGAAGCCAAGGGACCGATACAGAGCTGCACTACCGTTCAGCAAGTTACAACGGTAAACCACAACACAAGATGACATTCACATTTTAGTGATGAAAAACTGAAAGCTTCTAGTAAACGGTGATAACGAGCATATCCATTAGGAAACATCGCATCCCAAAAATCATACCATCAGCCTTATTTTACAAGTTCAGCTGCACTTCCTTCTGGACCGTTCGGTATAGGTGTAAAGATTGACTAAAAATGTTCAGTCTTCAGTGTTGTAAATATGATCTAAAATGGTGTATTACTCATCGGTCAGCGTTGAAACATGTGAGGTCCAGGTGACTATTTTGAAGGTCAAATATGGTCAGGAGAAACTCAAACCAGATTTTTGTTTGGTTGCTTAGATCGCATTTATAAAACACTAGACAATTAAGTATTTTATGGATGGAAATCTGAATTGCGCTTACTGGATATCGCTTTGAATAACACGGTTACCTCTGTAGCCACCGATTCGGCTTGTCCAAGAGTTTCTGCTGCTGTCCTGAAGGTCCATAAGATCGCCCTCTCAACCAGATCTCGACTCCAAAGTATCACCCCTCCAAAGATAACAAGTGTGATTCCGGCAAGCTAGGCAGAAGAAGACGAGCAACTTGGTCAGTGAGTGCTTTAAACTGAGTATGCTTCGAATTCTACGTGCTTCCCAGTAACATCCTTTAAGAAAATTGTGACATATGCCCCGAAATTGCCTGATTTTCAGTCTACACGGTTAAGTGTATAATTTGATTTATGTGTAGCCGCAGGTGTCAGCAAATATCGGCCAGTAAGTCCATCACCCTTTAGTTAACTCATCTTAAATTAAAACACTAAAATTGTCAGGGTTGCCAAAAGCAAACCATCTTTGTCACAAAGCAAAGCGAGTGATATCCGCACACTAAGAAGAGAAAAAAATTTGTTCCTGTGGGCATCTGTGAGAAGTTTTCCAGAGAAACTGGAACCTTCGTTTGTTGACTGGGTACGGGTATTGTATCACCTAATATTCAACATGTACACGCTTTCCACAAGTGAACAGGTTTGTTGGTGTCCGTACACTTAACGTATGAAGCTGATATACGACTGGATCGATAAAATAAAACTTGACGCTCGTAACTCAGATCTGTATGGACGCTTTCTTCTGGGATAATCTTTTCGGACGAATTTCAGACAAACCAAACTGCTCTTCCCATCGTTCACTGTCGTCTTGCTCAGTATTCAGTTGCTCACACAGTAACTGTTGGTGGATATCATGTCTTTCTGAGCCTGACGGATCGCTCAACACCGACGGAAACAACACTGGTAGCACAAAATCGTTACCACCGGTGCACACTGTTGTGCAGTTTTCAGGAGCTACACTCACGATAATGGATGCTAGAAACTCTCAGCGGTAGTACTAGTAGTAGTACAAAAACAGGTCTTCATCACATCTGGGAAGACCATTTTCGACAGTTTTCACAGCGCAACATTGTCGCAGAGAACCCGCATGCTCCGCTGGCATCCGAGACTTCAACCTCCGTTTCCAACACATTAGTACACACCATGTGGTTTGGCATACCATCAAGTAGTAGCTGGATCTCTGGCAGAGAACACCGCCATTGATCCGCCGCTAACTCGTCAGGTGGACGTAAACAAATCTCCCAAAGTTGGATACACTCTGATACACTCTGATAATGACAGCTTCCCCGACTAATTCCAGAGCATGTCGCTGTGGATAGTTTGCCCCATGTGGCTTCCTACCGTAGCTGATTAGCTGCCCCAGGTGTGTGAAAGTGAATAAACCACACTAGACTCAAACGTGTATGATATGAATAAAGTATCACTGGCGATCACGCACTAGAATATGAAATGCAACAAGTGACTGATGAACTAATTTTTGCAGTCCGTTTGACGTTTGCTCGGACTCATCAAAATTTGTCGATTAGGATCTTAGCGTAACATCGAGTCCGGCAGTTGTCACTGTTGAGAATGAAGGGTTGCGTTGCGCAGTCGGGAACACCTTGACTCCCAGCACACAATGACTGATGACCCTCTATCAATCTGCACTTACGCAATGAGTCATACTGAGTGCGTTACGTTCATCCATACATACAATTGAATTGTGAGTACATTGTCAAAATGGCTAGTTACCCATTTTCAAACCAAGTCGATTGTGATAACTGGCATCTGATCGAAGGACACCCGAATTCGGAAAGAACACATCAACACAAAGGGACCAGGAACAGGTTGCTTGTAATTCAGGTGGTTAACCCCAAGCAATAATTGAGATGAAGCTAACTGTGCTAGGATAATATACTCCGCACTGATTGTGACAGTCACCGAACAACCAACTCCCAGTGGTAGGCTGTAGCTCGGGGGTTTCCCAGGCGCTTTCCTCAAGGTCAGCAACATGGATGTACTAAGAACCTCCATAAGTTTGTTGATAGTACTCTAGAAGTTCCATGGACAATATAGTGGCAGAGCAGATCAAAGCAAACTGGTCACCTTGATTGGATGTCCAGAATAACGCTTTTTTGCATAAAGCATGACAGGCGCATTTAGCCTCAAAAACAATCAGCGGCTATCTCATTATTCGTAGCGTAAAGCAGTCGAATTATACCGCAGTTTGCAGACCTTCACGCGCGCTTCCGTCTGCTAACTCGTAACAATCAACAAATTGCTCTTCCATTGAATCACCGAGATGGCATCTAGCCATTGTTCCGATCGAGTTGAAACAAACATTTCTTTTACCATTAAAGGCTTTGTTTCCAACGAAATAAGCCTCCATTTGGCTATTCAAAAGCTAAGTGGAACTCCCTTTTCATTTATGCTTACGTGCACTGATGTCTAAATGTGAACAGCGTGGGTTTTACTGCCCTCAACCAATTTTCGACCTCTCCGGAATCCGGTCGACTGAGGATTTCAAATCCCAGTTGATCCTGTTTATGTAGATACTTGATTGCGGCTGTGAAACTCTCTAAAACTCGCATAAAAACACCATTCGTGGAAAGTACCCTTCTTTTCCAACTTATTTTCTGGTTCCATTTCCATTCCGATTGCGAATAAAAAAACTGTAGTGAATCTCTTACAACTGTTTCCAACTCAGTAAACTGAAGAAACACTGCGTTACTTTTAAAGGTAAAAACCAATCGTGCAATAACTGTACACGATATGATCCCACTGAAAAATGCGGAGTGCGTAAAGCTCATAAACAATTCGAGAGTATTCTATTTTCGAAAAAAGCTGACGTTCAATGGACTCGGAGCAACGTAACTCACCAGAATAATCACGTTCAATAAGACCAGTAAAATACCACTGCATACGCGGCACATTTTTTCAGCTGTGGTAAAAATTGTGTATACAGGCAGGGGTTATGAAGACTAAGTGGAATCATTGACTAGCAGTTCATAAACATTTAATGAAGCTCTTTACTTCGTGACCAAAAATCATTATTTTCATAAAGGAACTACTCACAATGTTTCTGAAAACTCTTCCACATTTCATGATGATGAACCCCAAAAAGTGTCTTAGGGCGTCGAGGAGTTTTGAGCAGCTTTGTGAAAATATACTTGAATACCTCGAATACCGCACCAACTAAAACATGAGGTGGACTTTGTGCAGCACAGTCAGTTGAATAATGTCATACATCAGGGATTCGCTTAAGTCTCCCGCGAAAAACACTTTGCTGTGCAAGTGCGCTTGTGTGCTGAAAAGGAATTGCTGTTTAATCCCTATAATCGCCCGATACTATTACCACAACCACTGAAGTGTGAGAATTGAAACAGAAATATTTATTTACTACTAGTTAAATGAAGAGTACTACGTTACTCATATTCCGCAGTTACTCATATTCGGCAGTCAATGCAGCCGATCAATTGGACTGGAGTGACCCTAAGGTAACACTTCTGCGTCGTGCTGATAGGGGTTGCTAATGACATAAAAACAAAATGTTGGAACTCAACGCTAAAAGGTAGGCCAAGTAGGATTGTGCTAAAGGACGTAGGATTCTATGTGATATTGTTCGACTGTGGGGTCTCATCTTTTTAAAACAGACCATCGAAGCAGTTAGGATCCTGGAGATCGGAGCGCACAGGACCTTTTGAAGTAAAATGTTTTGAGGTCCCCGATACGGAATAATTTCTTCGGTACTACTCGCTGTTTAATAGTTACCCAATTTCGTAGCGTTAACAAGTGCCCTGGTCCGTCACTGATCGGCGCAGTGCAGTGGCAACGTCCGTACACCAAACAACGACAAGCGGAATGATGGCTCAATAGTATGGGTTGCGGTCATCCCTTCCGACCGCAGTCTTATGATTCTCATCGGCCATTCGATTACACGGAACTCGTGAGAAAACAAGTCAAGGCCAGCAGATGGGAGACGAACGCGAATGGCTATGCCAATACACAAGTGTCGCACGGGACGGACTTTGCAGCAAGGTGAGTGGCGGGTACGGACGGGCAAAACAGGTGGGGCCAAATATACATAAGCAAAGTATGCTAATGAATCACATCAACCATCCTTCATGTACACTAAAAGATAATGCCATTCACGAGGCATGTTTAGTAAGGGACCTAACAACCTGCTCATAAGGTTGCCGAAATTTCTCGACAGCTGACGACCGGTTTCTACAGCACAGTTTGAATACGATCAATCGAGTTTGACTTTTTACATTTCTTGCATTTTTAACTACTAACTGAAATTGAGTAGGCAGTCACCGGTAAATAAACACCATGGGCAGTTGATTCAATCGAGATGGAAATTCCCTAAAGTGTGCGGCCACAGGATGTGTGACTGTCCCAATCGTGGCCCTCTGTTCATGTTGTCGAATCTGCCCTAGCCTATTTACCATCAAACACTGCCCACCTTAAAAAGTTGATCAGTACTCACAGAAGACTTCCTTTTTAACAGCACTCATTTGCCTATGAACAAATTTGTCCCAGGCAAGCAGTCAAATCCTAACATTAACTCCGGCATGGTTTCGGAACCTTTACCGGCGTGCGGTTCACCAGCTATTCACAGTCTCTGTGGCCTCGCTTGAAGATTACCACTGATGAAATATTCGTCTTGTAACTCAATTTGTCAATGAAGGATGGTGCATCCTAAAGAATTTCTGGTTTATGCCACTTCACAACGGAAAGTGAAGCATGAAGGCTGCATCAATCCTCCATTTTGTATGATGTCTGGTGTTTGGGATTACGCCCTCTAGATAGTATATATTAAAGTGGCGTTTTCAAGAATTTTCAGCAACTTTAGAGGCAATCTTGTCCCAATAATATACACATCGATATCCTGAACGACGTGCAAACTAAAATAACTTGGGACTACACTCTTATTCACCCGGATCTTGCTTTAGGACAAAAAGATAGTGAAATTATCAGTACAGCAGTCTTCGCTGTTCCGTCTTTTTTGTGTGTTTGCGTGTCTGTTGATGACAGAGTACAGGCTTGGTTTTTCTGATTTTTTTTTTTTACCGCGGGAGCGAGTAAGTGAGCAGGTTGATGACCCATCGCAAATAATGGCTGAAAATATTATTAATGTGCCTCAAAAGTCTTACGTATCAAAATCTATCACGAAGGTTATATAGTTCATTATATAGGTACACAGATAACTGTGTTCTCTACCGAAGCAGTTCACTTCAATGGTGAGCGGAATTCTCTGAAGGACAGCGACACCGGATACCTGTAGTATCAGCCGAGTCTGATCGATTTCACGCTTTTTTTATTTTTCGATATCGCCATCCGCATACACACTGTTACAGTTCTAGTTTCATAATTCTATAAACGGCCTATTCAGGTTATTCAGTCAGTCTGGAAAGCGTAGGATGGTGACAACTGCTTTGTCACAACCCGGTCACAGGCCAAATCAATTTTAGCGGAAAAATGAAGCAATCCAAATAAGGTTCTTTCTAAATCCAGAGCGTACAAAGCCAGTCGTTGCCACTGTACTAAAAAGCATTTAAAATCCAGTGACCGCATCAAAAATTGAACAGGTTGCTCAAATGCTGTTTGGAGTTCGATGCTCAGTTCGTGTTCACCGCGACCGTCTGCAAGGTTTACAGCCTGGTACCAGTCCATGTGTCAGCGTCCACAGTTTACAGTAAAGCTTGTGGAAGCCAGTGGGAGTACCGTTCAGCACTGGGACAAAAACCTAGTGTTAGCATAAGCCTGGGAATAAGTGCATTCCTCGTTTGTTTTTAAATAAGCACGCATGATTTACAGCCTGCATAGATATCAGGTGCTGGAGTTGGAATGGTAACAAATTGGTAACAAAAAGGAGCAGCGCAGGACTACGTGTGCCGACACAAACTGATCTGGACTCTTCTTTTGTCGCCCAAAAGCGCCTTGTCGCAAGCAAGCCCAACCGTAGTGTTATGTACAGGCAACCAGGCAGCCGGCTTTGTTGTTTTGGGCGCCATGATTGTCAGATTGCTTGTAGTGGTCGGTCACGTTGCGGTTACCCACGCATGGCCGAGACGGGTGCAAATGGTTCAAACAGTGCCGTAAAGGTCACGCGTCAGATCACGCGTCACAAACACTAAAAAACACGTGACTATTCCTGTCCCAATTGCTACCTTAGCAGACAACTCCTACACCACAAATTCTCATCCATTGTTGTTCATGCGGCTACCACTTGTGTAACGCACCAGGCTTATGAACTCCAACACATCACGTCAAGTCGTATCCATGTTCGTCCAAGCACCAAACACGAAGGGACATCCCTCTCTTCACACCGCACACAGTAAATAGACATACGACTAGGCTCAACACACACTCGCACGCACGCACAGGACAGGAAGTCAACAGAGCTCCGCAATTCTCCACGGACAACCAGGGAACACGTGTAACAGCTACTACGCTGCATAAAAGACATGTCTCACGTCCGGAACTTCACTCAGGAATTCCCAACAGGTGTCCTCAAACGATAAGTCACTTTTTGGCTCATTCCACTTTTCGCATTGTATGTACTTTCATCAAGTGCACTTAACTATTGTATTCATCACATTCTCCGCGTATCATCCTCAAGCTAATGGCTTAGTTAAACGTTTTGACAGACATCTTTTAACGGCTATCAAGCTTATCAGCTCATCAGCTGGAGTGACCTGGTCCCTCTTATACTGCTTCGTTTACGCAATGTTTCGTTCCACACTACAATGTACACCAACCGAGTTAGTCTTCGGTACATCACTACAAATCCAAGGGCAGTTTTTCCCTTCAGAAATTAGTTTTTCCTGTGATTCATCAACATACGGCACCCAACTGAAAGCACACATGTCGCGTCTACGCTATCATTCTCCACCAATGGTTAACAAATCATCCTATGTTTCTCCTGATCTCTCCCCTTGTGCGCACGTTTTCATCCGCTGCGACCGCGTCAAACACCCGTTACGACCTCCGTATGAGGGTTCATTCGCTGTTATAAGTCGTCACACCAGATACTTCACAATTCAGTCACGTGATAAAACTGATACCGGTGGTATTGATCGCCCGAAACCGGCCTATACCGATTGTATTGATCCACCCTCAAAAGTAGCAGACCCACCGAACTGCAAGCTTAAGTCCGACTCAACGGAATCAACCCCGACCTTGTCGTCAGCCCAAATCACTTCGACTACTAGCACATGCATTACTCGTTCGGGCAGACATGTCCACTGGCCAGACCGTTTCGTCGCAGGTTAGCATCACCTATCACTTCATCAGCACCTACTCTTCTCCTTCGCTAGAGGGAGAGCATTTGCAGAGGCCACTCATCAGACCACGCGTAAATCGGCTGCGATTTCGGGAGGGAGTACTACAAGCACATGGTAAAACATTGTATGCTCTTGCGTGATTTCGCGAAGGGCAAACTGACCTTGAACTTGTGTGAACCACATGCATGAGTCGTGGTGCCAGAACGGTGGATGAAAAGAGGCGGCATTAATGTGTGGTGTTGGTGTGATCGAAGGTGAGGGAATATCTTGTAGTGGAGGAACCAACATGGTATAACGGCCACGTGCGGCTGTCCAATTGTTAATGCTCTAGTTGTGACGTGAATAAGTTTATAATTAGGAGGCAACAAGCACTAACACATGCCTGTCTTGCTAGAATGTGATAAGTACAATAGTTAGGTGCACTTGATAAAAATAGCTACAATGCGAAGTGTGGAATAAGCCAAAAAGTGACTTATCGT
>NW_008752074.1:222571-238275 GCF_000715545.1 Opisthorchis viverrini | reverse complement strand
GGATGACACAATTGCCTGTGCGCTCCATTCAGTTGAATTTTGATCGAAGACACTACGAATAGGTCATTTCAGATGGGGAAAAATTTCTGAAATGACCAGTGTTCATGTTTGCATCCAACCTGATTTTAACGACTTGTTGTTTGGTGTGGATTGCTCTTCTTGTGTACCGCTCCCATTCGAAATAACTGCTCCACTCTGGAACGGCCCCTCTCCATCAATTCTTTAATTGTTTTCCTAACTGAATACTTACCCTACTGCCACTATATCGATCACTGATTCCACATTTCCCTCGATCAATCACTTCAAATGTTCTTCTCTTTCCTTATAAATCGTAGATTTTTCAGGGGTAGGGCGAGATGGCTCAGTGGTTAAAGCAAGAATTTACTGGCCGGAAGGTCCGTGGTTCGAACCTGACCTCTAATTAAAGTCACTTAGTCAGTAAATAAACAAGCATCATAGCAAAAAAGTTTGAAATAGTGGTTGACGGTAGTTGGCGCGCTAAAAGATTTGCTGATGGTGCTGAATGTCTAGTTCTAATGCAATTGGGGCGACTGTTAGTGCTCTAGTTGTGGCGTGTTGAAGTTGACTACCAGAAGGTAACAAGCACTAACAAATGTGATGAGTACAATAGTTAGGTGCACTTGATAAAAATAGCTACAATGCGAAGTGTGGAATAAGCCAAAAAGTGACTTATCGTTTGAGGACACCTGTTGGGAATTCCTGAGTGAAGTTCCGGACGTGAGACATGTCTTTTATGCAGTGTAGTAGCTGTTACACGTGTTCCCTGGTTGTCCGTGGAGAATTGCGGAGCTCTGTTGACTTCCTGTCCTGTGCGTGCGTGCGAGTGTGTGTTGAGCCTAGTTGTATGTCTATTTACTGTGTGCGGTGTGAAGAGAGGGATGTCCCTTCGTGTTTGGTGCTTGGACGAACATGGATACGACTTGACGTGATGTGTTGGAGTTCATAAGCCTGGTGCGTTACGCAAGTGGTAGCCGCATGAACAACAATGGATGAGAATTTGTGGTGTAGGAGTTGTCTGCTAAGGTAGCAATTGGGACAGGAATAGTCACGTGTTTTTTAGTGTTTGTGACGCGTGATCTGACGAGTGACGTCACACAACGGTCAAACGTACGATCATGTCCAATGATTGCATAAACAGTTGAGAGTTATTGGATGGCCGGATTTTACTAGATCTAACAAATTGTACGCTCCGAAGTGAGACGTGTGCACACTACTGACAATGGAACGGTTATCAGTAGAGGGAACCGGGTTAAAAACGTGCACAGGTACACTTTTCTGCCCGTCTAGGAGAATTCGGTAGGTAATCCTTCTGAGAAATTGGATTTATTTTCAAAGGAAATTCTTAGAATAGGAAATTCCACCTATGTGTAAACATTACTTGCTTACTCACTTGCCTACTTACTTGCTAGTCAATTTCGTGGTCAGTAACCCCCGAGGAATAAACCTTCATTTATTCTTGGTTTTTAAACGTTGTTCCAAGTGTGAATAAAAGTCTGATGTTTTTATGACTCTCTCAGACAGCATTTATACTTCAACGTGATATTCGTTGAGAGAATACTGTGTTCCAGCCTACATGCTAAAATGTTGTTTTGGGTCGATCAAAAGAGTGCACGATGTTTCTGCCCATCCGGCTGAACTACTTCACACCTCGAGTCCTATGGCTAAACGATACAATTTCTGACATTCTCCGTTGTTTGTATCGACAGTCTAACGGTATGACACTCCGTTTGGTCCATGGAAACCAATCGATAAACCACCACACGGAAACAAAGGTCACATATTTTCTTCCAGTCATACAGTCAGGCTGTCTGTGGAATACAAACGATGTTTTTATCGTTGAAATTTGTTTCGAAAATCAAAAATGGTGACAGCTAGTTGTTGAATTTGAGAAGAATAACAGTGAATGTTATCAGAAAGCTTGTTCATCCGGAGGGGTCAGTACAGGGATCGGTACATCCACCGTCTTCAGTGAATAACGCGAGAAAATTGAGGTGACTGGTGCTCTCATGGAGAGAAACTTAGCAATATCTATTTCGTCTGTAACAGCTCAGAGTCAAGAAGGGCTTACAAAACCGCGGAAAATGTTATTGATTGAGGTTTGGCTAACTTTCGGCCGCTCACTGTGGTAAAAGTCGATTTATGATTGATAAAGTCTACTGCCAAGCTCTATAAGGGCCACGATTGGTTATTTACTTCGAGTGGAAGGTGTTCGTTGCCGGCTTTGGGACATGGTTGCAAATCTAACGGGTGACTGGATACATAAGATAAAATACCTTGCATTTGGTATAAGGCCTGTAATTACACGCTAATCCTTCTACACCGGGGAGACTCTCGTTCTAATATCGGTCCCGACACCTTATTCAGTAGTTGTTGGACTTTTGGATATCCTGACAGATACGTGAGAACGCTTGAATCGATTCTGATCACCCTCATAGTAAGGATGAACTTCAACAAAAAAGCACTATTTTGAATGTCCTGACCTACCTAATCTAACAGCAGTCGATCTGATGGCCGAATGCCTAACGAACGGGCATTCAGTGGGGCCCCTCACCCAGAACATTTCATCTTTCCACATCATATCATGTAATTTTGAGTGCACGGGTACTCGGTAGGTAATCCGTGGGGTCACCAAAAGTAAGCACTCGTATCCTCACTACGATATGCATCAAACTTCAATGACGGTCAACAAATAGTCACGTCATGGCCTAATATGGACTACTGACATCTTCCCTGTAACTAGCTATCTTCTCAAGCCGCACTTCTCATGTCAGTTAGGTGTTTACTATGATGTGAGGTCACAACTGTACATAGGTATGCCTAATCGTGTCAAAACCGTGTTTCATCTTGGGACCAGTTATTTTTGTAGATAGAAGTGCATGGTATCATACTACTCTGTTTACGAACCCCTTTAGCTGATCATATGTTGTAGGGACACAAGCGTTTTATCCAGAATTAATGTCTTACTGGCGCAGATATTCTCGACTATTTTGCCTACGACTTTCCCCGCAGGTAAATTGATTTAAACAACGCTACTCTAAAAATCGCTGCTCGAAAACATAGGTATTCAATTCAAGTTTCTCCCAATCACATTAGCTTCCCCCCCCCCCCCCCTATCTGCACAGTTTTGCCCTCCCTCTTCTACTAGGACACATAATTATGGAACAAGCACTCTATATTCGCTGCTCTATCCCCTCTACCACACAGTGTTTAAAATTTATTTTGAAATGCACTTAACCCTTTTCTGCGGACGCCAATGTCCTTCATGGCAGGATAACTCATTCGTTTTGTTGTACACCCTGAGTTCTGTCACGAAGAGAACTGGACCCAACCATGGTGTGGCGGTTTGTGTACCTCGACGACCCATTGAGCTATACTGGGGGATGTCCACGCGACACTCACAGTCTCATATACCATGTTGGCCCATGGGGAGAGGTTTGACGAACTCAGCCTCCTGGCCCTCCAGGTTTGGGGTTGGAACATGTAGGGCGACGTGTTCCGTAAAAATGGTAATGTACGTGCATTTCCAGCCCAACACCGCTGCCTTGCGGTTAGATTTTTGAGCTTTGGTTGAGGGCCCTGATCGTCCTCCTGTCAAGGTGTGGGCGCCCTGGAAGTATCCTAGCCCTCGAACAACCGTGACATATACAGCCAACAATACTCTCGTGCCAGTTGTGCACGGCAGTGATGATAATGATGATGATGATAATGATTATGGTGAAGATGATGATGATGTTGATGATGATATCCTGGATCCAGCCTTCATCGGGAGAGACTGGACAGAGTACTTTTCTAAATATGCTTGCTTAAAGGGAGTGGTGAGTATTTTTGGGCTCCTTCATCGCCAAAATACTGAAAATGACCTAATGCTCAAGATCTGATACAGCAGCAACCTGCTCAGTCGCATTAATGCACGAACAAACTGGAGGCAAGTTTGTAGTCTCATTTATTGGATAACGAACTCAAGAGTCGTGTGTTCATTTGAAGTCATTCCCGCAAGCCAAACCTTCTCTAGGTCACAACATGATATAAATTTGTGGTAACTTTTCAATAAATTGCAACAGTTCAACCAAATTGCATACGTTTTTAGGATTTTTGAGCAACTTTTTAAAGCAACTTTCGAATACATGAAGAAATGTACTTTGGTCTTTTCAGAGGGTGGCTTTTCCCCGAAGATTGGTATCCTTTACATGATATCCGATATAAAATGTTCTTCTGTCTTCCAAAAAGTAATTAGCATCCATGAAGGGGATAACAAAGGTCTAAGGAAATCGCACCGTACAAGGTTGCCGGAGATGTTTTGATAGTCTTTGAGCGGTTCCGCCCATCTTGGCACCCATCAGACTGGTGGGTTCCCTGAAATCTCCTCAACCATATATATGCTCTAGTTGAAACAAAAGTGGACGCAATTCACTCATTCGCATCAATCAAGTCGGCTCGGAATGTGAAGATCCAAAATGATCCGAATGAATAGCTCGACTGCGGTGTTGTTTAACTGCGTGTGACGCCCGAAGCCACCCCATATTTTAGTTGATACGATATTCAAATATCACATTACATTCTCCTGAAGGAAGCTACTCATACGGGTACTGAGAACTCCTGTACAGCCCATGACCGGTTAAGCCCTTCCTTGAGCTAATCAGGAATGCACAGTCTATGAGTTTTCCTCAACGTTATTGGTCTACTTGAATCCAAAGTATACGAAATTCATAAACTACAGTCATTTGCACACCAGTCTGGTTGTAACAGAAGACCTAACGGCTGAATTACTCGCTTAAGGTATCCTTTAACCTAATGTGCTGCACAAAAGCCGCCTCACGTTTTAGTTCCTACGCCATTCGAGACATCTAAACCAATTTTTTTAATAAGATGAACGAAATTTCATTGGGTTCAACCTTTGATACCATGCAAAGAATAGAATATAGATAACACAATAACCGGTATCAACCCTTCGTATGGGTCATTTTTTAAATTATCTCAAATATATGCCACCAAAGCGGAGCAAACAGTGTCGTTTCTCAGTTAACCGGTAAAGATAAGGCAAATGAAGTTGGGCTGGTTGACTGGTCTGACAAACAAGCACGGATATGAGAATGGTTGGTCACATCGCGACACTTCACTAAAGATAGTGTCTAGGTGATCCCTCTTGTTGAAGGTAATCCAACATGGCGGCCGTACTGTGTAACTGATAAAGTTGTAACCTAATCTACTGCGATCTTTTTACTTGGTGTTTCCAATCGATCCTCACCGGCAGATGGGAAGTCTGTCTAATCATCAGGACGATAGATAGTTAGATAGGCAGATCTGTTAGATCTCCTATTTGCACGTCTTTGCGTTTTACATATTAAACACAAGAATAATGGGAGTCACCCTTAGCGCAGTGGCGAATACATCTAAAGAATAACTACTGCAGTAATGAGCGGATATCGATCGGAATTCGGCAGTTAAAACTGTAGACGAAGCAATGGTGTGGTAATACCAGATATCTACACAACAATTTGAATTTGTCATCACGGACAAACTTGACTTTCTTTCAAATAAAGGATCTTCATTAGCAAAACTTATATTTCACGAACTCGGGAGATGGTTGTCGGAAAACTTCCAATAACGGTATGTCTTATGGAGATGGAGTCTGTGCTTCGCTCCGAATTGTTGTGTACCCTTCGGAACGTTGTACAATTTAAATAACGGTGCGCCCCCACACTATCACTCTGTAGAGAGTCGAGGTTGTTAAAATCCTATTATCATTTGACACACCTCTTAACTATTTCTGTCTTTTTTCGTTCAACTGGTGTTAGAGAAAGTTTGAAATGATTTACTTCGAAGCAGAAAACACTAGAGGGTGATTTGGATTTAGATTTAGCACGTGTTGCAATTTCAACACATTCGGATCCTTTGAACAAAAATTTGTCACGGGTTTTTATCAGTAAGAACAAAACGTAGAATAGATCAGCTCACCTCAGTGGGATGCTTTTCTGCTTACGGCTGGTCGAAAAACATCGTCTCACTAATAAATACCTCTGGACAAATGATCAATGCAGTGTGTGTGTGCGCGCGCGAACTGTGGCGTAACTAAATCTGACGGACACCCACCCACACAGTGCTCTGTACAAACCGTATTGACTGAGAAATATTGCTGTGCACCTGAGGAATTCCAGAGATGAATAGGAGGAATATCTGCTGCCGGCGGTGATGAAACTACGAACAAACAGAAGCATTCCTATCAGCAATGTGACCTGGTACATGAATGAAGTTGTCATAAAGTCTTCCTGTCACTGGTGCTTTTGGAAATACGATCAAGGTCAGTGAATGTTTACAGAGTTGAGACTCAAGAGGGAGAGGATGCACGTGCTACTGGTCCACTTGTTAACCACTAACAATGAATCAATGTTTTTAGTTTAAATAAGTATGTAAAAAACACATTTACATTCGATTGCTTACACCTTACGTAATACATCAGTCACTGAGGTACTGGACAATACAGTTTGATTTCAGCATGTCTGATATGGCTAGCTGTTGACCTGGAACTGCGTACTTGATCATTAACTAAGGTAGCATGCGAACTCCGAAACAGAAATGAGATCACCGTTCGCTGCAGATGTCAAAAATTGATGTGTAACGTAAAAACCATCCGGATCGAAAGAATAGATCTCAGTAGTCGATGGAAAACCAAGCACTACTGAGACCAGTAGTTTAATTCATTTGGTTCATTTCTGTTTAACTGAGAACCTTCAGACTTTGAAAACACTTTACGCAGACAAAAGATTCATTGTGTGTGTGTGTGGTAACTTGGAAGCAACAGGGATATGCTGGTTGCGCACGAGAGGCCCACAAGATCATCTTTAACCTCATGCGAAAAGTGGTACATTTCATGGTAACAGTTAGCTGTTTCTGTTCAAAATGGGAGTGCGGTTTATACGATCGGTAATAAATTTTGCGAAATCTTGCTCTACAAATACCATGCACGCTCCCGATCCCCCACTGATTGATGCATCTAACATCCAACCATTTACGAACCCTGGTTGTTGGTCCGTTTGCCGAGGTTGGCAGTTGGATTGCAAAGGTTTCATCACCAATCGAGGTGACATCGTCAGTGCAGGGTTGAGTGGGATGAAACGTTTGCAATCCAACTGCCAAGCTCGGCGAACAGATTAACAAACAGCAGCGCACCCGAACTACCTACATTCCACAACATTGCTATTTACGAACTCCATTTTAATAAGTTCATTTCCTTGGGTTGGACAATCAAATATCGCACGGAGAAGGTACCTTCTTTCTTCAAGAAGAGTGGACGCTAATCATAAATAAATTCCAGGCATTCACCGCCAGTTTCCTTGTTCGAGGCAGTTGTCTTCCTAATATCTCCTGCATCATTGATGTAGGCCTACAACTCAACGGAAAACCGGTAGTTTCTCTAAGAAAATCTTGTTGAAATGAATTTCACTGCGGCGAAACCCGTGGTACCATGACGAGAATTCTGACGTTGTCTCCCAGTTGGTTCGAGCGCTTGGAGCGAAGATCACCGCCACCGTGATCGCTGAAATGCGCATAAGACGCTTGGGGACAAAACACGAGTAAATTGAGGAAAGTGCCTGATAGTGGCTCGTAATTCCTAAGGGAAAAAACCGGCCCGTTTTAGGAATTCTGTGTGTACCATTGTGAGATTATAAATTCAGTATCATGTTAGTCCAACATTTGAGTTCTTCATTTCGAACACTACAGAAGGTGCGCATGGCAATTCATGAAACACCCTAAGCTGAATTTCACTGAGTTAATACAACCTATGCTAGAAATTCGAATAGGCAGTGATCACCGGCATTAAATTTGTTGAGGATATCAGAAATCCGCGTCTCGCGAAGCTCAGGATTAACAGACGAGCAGGACGTGAGCATTCTGCCACGTGATCACTTCAGTCCTAAACCTGACTAACTAAAAGTTAGGCATGACGTGGTTGAATCACCTTATTCATGCTAAGTCCCTCAGGTTGGATGGCTTGTCTCCATTGGAATATCCGTGTTTATCGTGAGAGGTTCCTCTTTCTCAGGACAACTTTGGGACTCTCAGCCACGGATCACTACGATATAGAAAACAAACGACCGAATTGCGAATTCCGTAACAGGGTACTATAGGTGTTAGTTACTTACTTTTTTTCAAAACTGGGATCTTACCGTCATTGAAACTAAGCTACGCAGAAAAGCCAACAAGCAATGCACAGCTTTGTTACGTCTCAAGAAACTCCAGGGATTTTCAAAACTCATGACCTCCCGTTTAGTAATTTGAAAGCTTAACCGTTCGACCACAAGAGCAGTTACTCGCACTGCTAGACAGGATATGGCGCCACAGTCGTGGGATCCACATCACCTGGTCACATTGCCTGACTCCCCAAGTGACAATTTGTCTTCCGTTGTTAAAAAAAGGCAAATTTTGCGTCCCGGCAGTCCCACTATCGTGAGTCACCTACGCCTTAAGGTGCTAATTTTAGCGGCCGACCCTATGGTTCGCTTCCTCATTGAAGATTTCTGAAGAACAATCTCTCCCAAATGTGATAAAGCGGAATCGTCCAGGTAGCAATAAGGCCTATCTACTGAATAAATCCAAACCCTAACAACCGGCTTGTGTACAACTCACCAGAAACACCTGGTATCGTAAATAACACTATGACAGACATAGCTGTGAATCGTCGACACGAAACTCCGGACACAATAGTCCCGACGAATAGCTTTCATGCATATCCAGCCTTCTGAAGCCCTTGTATGCCCAAAACTAAAAAGGTAGATCTCGGAACTGAACAAGAGTTAGATAGTAAAAAGCATCGCATTCTCTTGTTAAAACTTCAAGCAGTTTTACCGTTGATTGTGCCGACCTAGAACAAAGAAGGCACAAAATCGCGTGTTAAATTTTGGCCACGTCAATTGACCCGGCGGTGAGAAAACTGGGAATACGGATCTCTAAATTTTTTTACATTTCACAGATGTAGTACTGAAAACTTTCTTTTTCGAAATGCCTGTTGGACAGCGACCATCCTGTGGATGCTCTGCGTAGCCCTTTGGCTTTATTTATTGGCCAAGTAACAAGAACAGTTTGGCCTTCATGAGATGCCTTCATTTGGAAATATCCCGTCAGCTGTGCGACCAATGAAAAGTATGAATTCCTTTTTGTGGCCTCTCTTATCACTTTATCGTCTTCCTCTACTTTATCTGCCCACCCACATTCTTCTTTTTACCGCAATTTATCCGTCAAATTTACCTATTGAATGTGTCTTGATCCACGGCAGTGACTGACTAAGTGATATCATTTTGTGTTAATTGACAACTCTCTCGTGTTCCCATCACTTATTCGCGTATTGTCCTACTCCTGAGGGTAGAGGCAGTAAGCTGGGATGCAATGTTATTAGGGTGTATCCTTTCTCATCGAACTTACCCGTTTGTTCTCACCTTCTTTGGCGTCTCATTACGTGTATCGCTTGAAACACCTTAGCCGGTACAATATCAGTCAGTCCACTCAACTCAACAGCAACTGTGCACTGTTTATCATCATTCTATTTTACATGAGTCCTTGTCTTTTTGAACCTAGTACGGTTAGAAAATATCCCCTTGATTAGCCTTTTCGATCAGTCCAGGTCTAAAGGGATCCTCTCATGTTGCACACCATGGTAGTAGATGCACTGGCTGAAAGACCATCCTTGTACATTCAATCCCCAGTGTTGCATCAGCTTCCGGTATAAGTGAAAACCGATTTTATGATGTAAAAATGTTTCAAAACAGCCATTGACAGGTGAACAACGGTTTCTCGAAATCACCGTATTACTCTACGTATGGGAAAGCTGCGTTTCACCTAGTGCTACAGTTTTCCTCACCTCTCTTTTTAATCTCAGTGCCCCAAAATAATAAGAAGAATCGTTCGGCTGCAGAACCCTTTCGGCGCCTAGCTGCCATGCTACCCGAAAGAAGCACGAGGGCTGGTTGCCCAAGCCTAGACAGCGAAAGTCGGGTTCGAACCGCGGACCTTCCGGCCAGTAAATTCGCGCTCTAACCACTTGAGCCATCTCGCCTCCTCCATCACAGTTAAGCAGTACCTAATGTTTACAAAGTTTCACTTGGAAGTTGAGGGATAGAAAATTCATGTTGCTGACAAGGAACACAAAGAAAAAACGAAAGTTCTACCGCACAAATGTTTGTGGCTCAGAGGAACATCTAGTATGCATCTTGCGAATGATGCTCGATGAGAAGTTTTTAGGATGAATGATGCGACGCCCCTTACGACTACAATAGCTGGGGCCATTGTTGGCCATATGGGTAACAACTCAGAAAGGGTACACAGAAATCACACGCAACGGATACGAGTAGTTACAGACAGAGATTCCGGTGTACACAAAACTCTACTAGGACCACTTGAGATGAATTCGTAGTTCAGCATGCAGAGGGGGGAGGAATCGTGAGAGATCGTACCGCGATCTCAAGAAGTTCAGACATGCCCACTCATTGGACGAACTCGAGGAATGGGTTACCCGGGAGACCGCATTCTACTACAGCACAGGACTGCAGTCCTGCGGTCCACAAAAACCGCAAGTCAACAGTAAAGTACTCTGGGTTAAACAGTAATAAGTGGATTTGATCGGGGGAGGAGGAATGCGTAAAGCGGTCGGCCGTCTGATTAAAAACTCAATCGTCAGATTATTAGAAATGTGATTATCACGTGTTGATGCCAGGAAAGATCAGGGAATACCGGGTTATTCAATACGTTTCAGTTGAGCTACGGCGCGATCATTGGAGAGAGCGGAATTGTTAATTGCACAGTTGTTGGCCACAAAATCTTGGTGCACTTGAGGCAGATAGGATTGAGGGAAAAGCATTAGGTGGAGGACATAGACATTAACAGCTAGATAACAGACACTGAGGACGATGCTATCGTCCGCATAATTTATCACGTCTGTGTCATTAAGATGATGGCACACCGTTACTCGAGGAGTCAGTCAACACGTGTGACCGCGTGATGTGGNCATCACAGTTAAGCAGTACCTAATGTTTATAATGACCAATATTCGACCGGGATATGCAGTTCAATAGCGGTCATACCACTGAACGTCTGCACGCAGTAGGAGGCCACACAAGACTTGGGCTGAGCCGAATGTGGTGCTGCGCGAAAACCCTTGGTTCTCATGTAAAACCAATGGAAGTAGATCGAGTGGCAAACGTGTAGAAACCTGTCATCGACCTACTTAAAATGATGCTATAATAATGGACGCGGGAACCAGTTATCTGTGCATGACTGATGTACTGGCGTCCTCCGGTAAGTTTCAACGTAATAACTCACCTGTTCTAGTACTATCGGGAGCACCCCAGTAAAACCTCAAGATTGTAACGAATTTCCTGTAGGTATTCCATTGAAGCTGCGGTTAATTATGTTGCTGACAAGTAGTCAGTGGAAGAGGAATCAACTATTCTTCAAAAAGGTGAACAAAACTGGATAGATGGGCAAACGATGATTGATTACACCTGTCATTTCCCAATAGGACACTAGAAAAGGAAGTCTAAGAAATATATATATTGAGTAATTTTATCGATCCATATGTTGGAAATGTTGTATGAGCGAAACGCCAACATGTTGGAGTGCACGAGTTCGCTACAATCCAGGAAGATTCTACAACTCAGGATTACTCGTTTCCCGCCGACGAACTCCCGTTCAGCCGCGATCTCCTCTCTGCCCAATAGTCCATCTTTATTTTGTTGGTGAATCGAGCACTATAGAAAAGGAATACAAAACCACCCGCCAGAACGAAAAGGCTGAGAAAAGAGTGCATGGAAATATGCAAATGTATCCTACCAGCCTCTAAACGCCTTTTGCATATTGGACGCCATCCTCCGCGGGGTTCCAACCGAGGTGGATTATGTAGAAATCCGGTTACTGGTGTATCGGCTGAAATTTTTCGGAGAAAGGAGACGTGTTGATGGCAAATTAGATGGAGGGTTGAGGTGAAGTTCCGACCCACATACGTCAAAACCTTCAAGATGATGCATAAGCACTCAAAATTAAATCCGAAGATTCGTACCGTTTTTGTTTTGTCACTAAATGAAGAGCTTCCAAAAATCAATTGAAAAAGGCTTGGAACCGATCGAGGAGTCATCGTTTCAGAATAGCTTGATAAAAAAATCGGTATTTTTTATTTGAGCAACGTTTCGCTTTTGACACAAAAGCTTCATCAGATCAAGTGAGCAGATCTGCAAATTGGCCAGGTTGTAAGACAGACGGGGAACCAATCAGTAAGTCCTCTTCAGATTATCACACTAGATCAAGGTTGAGTGTCAATTGACGACTCTTGTCAGTTAGTGTAGTTGTCAAAATTTCCTGTTGGTGGATTGGGAGAGTTTTAAACTAATTCTGATCGGGTTTGGTTTCTTAATCTTCCACTTCAGGGTGCTTCAGTTGACGAATCGCCTAGGGTGCCACTGGTAGACGTTCCTTGGTCTTCGTGGGGTTGTCAGTGCCCCGATGATTTAGTTTGGCCGGAAGGGGGTGAGGTCAAGTGGAATCCAGATGCTGACCACTCTTCCATCTGATGACCGTACACCAACACGTGTCAGCTCGACTGATCCAGAACCGTTCTCCACACGCTTGCCAGTTCCACACTTTCTATTCTGTTAACACTAGGATGCTTGGCAAATTCTACAGCCTCGGCTATCAGTCTCCGTGACGTGGACCGTAGTCCTCGTCTCAAAACCTCAACATTTTCTGAGTCTATTTCGTGTCCCTTGTCCAGTGCGTGCTCTGCAATTGCCGAGTCTTTTAGTAACGCTTGATATTCATTCGCTTTCCTCGGCGGCATGCTTGTGTTCCTACTATGCTCTCCGATTCTAATGTGAAGTTCTCTGGCCGTCTGTTCTACATAGACCTTAATGTAGTCGTTACACTTAATTTTGTAGACAGTTTCTGGTTGTTTGCCGGGAGGCGATCCTTCAAATGCACCAGTGCAGAGCGAAAAGTGTTCCCCCTCTGGAAAGCTACTCTTGTGCTAACCGTGTTTAGAATTCCTCGAATGACCTCCGATATCCTTGGTTTATATGGAATGACAGCGGTCCCGATCCATTCCCTGTTGGACTTCGCTACCGGTACCAACACCCTTCGCAAATGACGCCTAATCAAGCTAGCTGGATATCCACTACCCCGAAGTTTGTTCTTTACTTCAATCTGGGCCGCTGTCCGATCAGCTTCTTCTGTGAACAGGGCCCTTACACACCTAAACATTGATGAGGCGATTCTGGGGAATACCCACCAGTGTACCCAAAGTTGACTCTATCTCCATACTAAACCTGACCTGTGGACTCAGTTCATTCAGATGGTCGTAAAACTCACTACATATCGCCAGAATATCTTAGTTGGGTATGGGAATCCTGCTAAAGCTTTTTGTTCAAATTCTTCCGTAAATATATTTGCCAAAACCGGGTATATTGGGGATCTCATTGCTAGACCTGGTTCTTGAGTATAAATAGCTGAGTCAAAAAACGAAGTGCGTGAGATTAAAACATGCTTTCATACCTTCCACTATTTTATTTACCGTAAGTTGTGTCCGTTCTGAAAGGGTGGTGTCCTCTTGGCTATTTCTAACGAATCCCCCTTTGGTACATTAGTATATATCTTTAGCGCGCTGAAGATGTCTCCTCGAATGACGACGAAACGTTTGCAATGCAAATCAAACGCTCGGCGAACAGATCAACAGCCACCTGATCAATTATCAACTAATACACCCGAGCTTCCAATATTCCAACACATTACCTTACCGTTGAAGTCTTTATCCATTAAAGGAAAAAGAGCCATGGGGACTCCAACCGAAAGACGGACCACACCTACAACACCTTAACTCTCCACAATCTCTTTAACACCCTTCTGCCAGTCATGTTATCCACCTTGCGGTTTGCGCCTTACTGAGGGATGCATGCGTAGTACATGGCTGATCTACCGCAGTTCGTGTTGCTGGATGTTCCTTGCAACTGAAGCACCTACTGCACAACCAAATACCCGTTTTTAGTAACCTCGTTACGAATTCGTTGAAGTCATCCAACCCCAGCAATGCTTCTGAGGCATCAGTAGTAAAAACACCAAGACGCATCATATAATCCGTCCACAGAGGGTATGTCTCGCAACCATACAACAATACAACGCTTAAAGCAACCTGGTACATGTGACCCTTGAGACTCAGTGATACGCCGTTTTTACGCTACAAGTAGCACAAACTGGCAAACGTGATTCTGCACTGATTTCATCAGACACATTTCCGTTAGAGCTAATACAACTACTGGGTTATGTAAAGTTCTTCACAACCTCCAGTGACTGTCCTTAAATTGTAAGGGGTACGTTCAAAGACTAGAGGTTCCGAAGTATGGCTTTGCACTTTGAAGGTGCAAGCGAATGCCGAAAAATGGTATGATGGTGGCCAACAACACCACCATGGACAGAATAATATCGGTAGTCAAAAGCGATGCTTCGCTGCCGTACAACTACGACTTGTCTGAAAGCCCTATGGTGAAGAAAAGAATGGTGGATAGCGAAGTGACCTCGTGCTACCATACTACAATTATTCCCAGGTCCCTATACCCCAGCCACACATTAAGGCAATCTGGATAGAAACTGACAACAAGAACGCCATTGACATAGATTAGTAGCCATATATTGCAACACCTCCAACAGGGCGCAATGAGGGTCACGCGGTCCTCATCCTATGAGGTGAGTAGCACTGAGAACACCCACTTTTGCCCTCGTCTTCAAAGAGAGGAAGATGTCCCCTGCATACCTCAGATCGACAAAGACCTCACCACCGACGACTTGAACAACGAGGTTTTTAGGACCTCCTAGACCTCATTAGTACAACAATGAAGAAGCTCGAGAACAAAGGAGAAAGCGGACATCCTTGTCAGACGCTGCTTCCTCCAGGAAGCCCTTAGGACTCACCAAACAGTCTCACACGCCCAGAAGTATGGGTATAGGGATCGAATAATGCTCAAACTTCCAGAGCGTTCTCTGTTGAATAACTGGTTGAGAGCACTGACAGATCGACAGAATCGAACACAACACACACATGACACATGCCAATATTGTGGGTCGTCTGTACATCTGGCGTTGTCTATACACCTGATGAGTGCGGGGATGTGTTGGACGCAGTCTCTATCAGGTTGAAATCCCGCTTAATGCTCACAAGATTCGAAAATTCTGGTTGCACCGTGAGGCGACGAAGAATCAGTGACGCCAAATGCAACAACGCAAGCCAAACTGATACATTGACTATGAGTATCCTTTTTTAAAATGGACACCGTTATCGACTCAGTCCGGTTGTCTGGAAGTCTCCATCTCCCAGATACGGGCAAATAAGGTACACAGGCACTAGTTGTGGGATGCAAGGTCATTCCTGAATACAGTAAGCAGAACGTCTCCGACATCAGGTCATAGACCACCGGTTCCTCAGAACCATACCATGAGTCCGCTGGAACAAAGGAATTCGGAATGGGTAACCAAAAGGCAGGGTGTTTGGTGAAGCAGTACTGCAAGGTGATTTGGCTGGGTCATGTTTTACGCATGCCAAGGTACCACGTGTCAAGAAGAGTGCTGTTTTCTGTGCCTAGTTAGAAGTAGTGGAAAGCGGAGGTGGACAGAAGGAAAGGAAGGACGTTATGAAAAGTGTGGGTGTATCCGCTTTC
>NW_008752074.1:209240-218554 GCF_000715545.1 Opisthorchis viverrini | reverse complement strand
TAAAGTACTGATATTACATGCGGCTTGATACTAAATACAATTTGTCTATTCAAGGTGATCTGTATAACCAGTTCATTTACCACCCAATATCTCCTTTTTTTAGGTGGGTGACAATATGGCCCTTCTGGCATCACTTCAAGATTCACCATATTTTGGCAGCTTTGCAGACCGTGCCAACGCTTGGGCGCAACGTCTAGCAGACTTGGACCACAATCTGAATGGTCTACAGGCGGTACAGCGACGATGGATATATTTAGAGCCCATCATAGGCAGAGGAGCTCTACCAAAGGAGGCTGCCCGATTCTTGCAGGTCGATGCGGAGTTTCGGAGACTCCTCATGGCCATAAAGGCAGATAACAGAGTGGTCAGTCTGGTGGCTGGACATCGTGCAAATGCGTTGAAAGAGCAACTCACAAATATTCAGGTAATCTTTTGTTCGCTTGGGTATATAGTTCCGAATACGCAGCGACTTTCGTGAACAGACGACAGAAGGAGAACTACGAGCGCATGCTTCTGGCAAAAGGCTGATTTAAGGATTAGTTGTAGGCGGTTGACGGACTTGTAGAGTTCGTGCTCACATCACTCTCCTTTGAACAGTCGCCCTGCTGTCCTGGTGCAGTTATTCTGATGAGTCCACACCTAAAGGGGGAAGCACCAGACTTGAGCTTCATTCTTAAGAGCTCATCAACGGTGCATAATTTTGGCTCTACCTGACTGGGAACTCCTGATAGGCGGGTCAATCGATCGACACAACCAGGACAGTTACTGAATCGTAGTTTACATTGTGTCGGGCAACTCAGTCACATCGCTCAATTGCTAACTTGTTGGCCTGTTCATACCTGGTAATTTAGATCTCACCAGGCAGGCAATCTTCAACTAAAGAAAGGTAATCGAACCAGCGATCCGGATTAAATTTGTCATTCAGATCTGATATCCACACGAAGGCAATGATGATTCGACAAAGGTCACCATTCCTTATGTTCACCAGTGTACGATCGCTTTAAAATATGTATATACATCAGAAACAGGTTCGAAATTCCCACCTAAGTTACTATCTTTACGAATTTCGTGAAGCGTAATAGCATGAGCGTGCCTCGCTTGTGATACTTTACTCTTGGAAAGTGGATGGTAGTTTAAGTAGCACACCTTAGATTACTACAAATAAAAAGAAAGGATAATCATTCAGTTGTAACACCCTTTTGGTGCCCAGCTGCCATACCACCTGAAGGAAACATTAGGGCTGAACACTGGTGTTATCGTTGACGGTGACGAAGACGATTTCAACTCAAACTTATTTCTACAGTGGTGAAGTGACAGACGTATCGTTGCTTCCTTTTCCACTTGGGAATAGTGAGAGGAGTCTGCCTTCGATGACTTGAAGCGTTCATCAAATCGATGGTCTTAGAGTATCTAGTTGAAACGAAACGGCATAGGTACAACTTTTCGAGCTAGGAGCTGACAGCCAGCTTGAAGGTGCGTCCCTTTGTGGGTTGAACCTATATTGTCTTAGGTCACCATTTGATACACCCAATCCCCTGTAAACAATAAACCTCATCACTCTTCAGTTCACGATCATTTTTCTTACGTTTTGATCCACATGTAGACATGCGTAAGCTGGTGGCATCTGAGCCTTCGTGCTTGCAACGGCCTGAATGACGAGTATGCATCAATAAACCCATATCTTAAAGTTTCCAACGAATTATTCTCCAAAGCCACAGAACAAACTGTATGCGAATGTCATAATGGCTTCGGTTTCAAAGTGTTTTGTCCCTAACCATGCTATGCTAACTGACCGTGGATACTGAACGACTCCTGTGAGTGTCGATCCTGGACCACTCAGGTGATTACACTAGTGAACTCTGAGGTGAGAGAAGACTTTTACTGCGGAGCCATTTTTTAGGAACTGCCAACTGAACAGTTACAGATTATTGGACAAGGAAGCAAAACTCTCAGATGCATCTTGTTTACAAAAACTGAATATCCATGCTCTCTTTGAACGCGTCTTCCTGAACTTTCCTGGATATTCATTGACTGTTCTCAAGTCCAAGCAAATGCTACAAAGCGGCTCCACAGACTCCGCAATAGAGCTCAGTTTTCAAGAGACACAAAGCGGATTTACAAGAAAACGGACTACTCGCATGCCTCCCCCATCAGTAGTATCACCGTTACACTGATACATGTACCCGAAACCGACGAATTCCGAGTGCAAACCTGCTCTGAATAGTGCTAACCAAGCGCACCGCGTGCTGCGTACTTGCTCACCAAAGTATCTGAGTGCAAGGGAACCTTTTTTCCAAATACCTTGAGTCTGTACACTCGAAATAGTTTAGAAGGATATGGATCGAGACGGTGTTTCTTACAGGGTTAAAAAGGGTTTTTTCCCCAGGACAACTTTTTTTAACTTTTTTCTGTTCATTTAGTAGACATGGTGATAAAAAATTAATTTCATTATTCTTAACCAAGCTCCCTACTTCAATTTCCTAATTTGTAGGATCAGCTGGCCCGTTGCCAGCGGGCTCTCAATGAGTACTTGGAGGAAAAGCGAAGCGTGTTTCCTCGCTTCTACTTCCTCGGTGATGATGACTTGTTGGAAATCCTCGGACAGGCTACTAATCCGTCGGTTGTGCAAACCCATCTTCGTAAGCTTTTCCAGGGTATACATCATGTTCTGTTCGAAGTGGACGGAGACAATCGTAGTAACGGAGCCCAAGTGAAGAAGTTGAAAGCTATGTGTTCTTTGGACGGAGAAGTCGTGTGCCTGCAAAGACCAATTCAGCTTACACCAGAAGTAGAACTTTGGCTTGGCCGATTGGCAACCGGAATGCAAGCCACTCTGAATGAACTTCTCGCACAGTGCTTGGATGCTGGTTCAATCGAAAATAGGCGAAAACATTCGTTGGATCCCAATGCCTATCCGGGTCAGATTTTAACACTAGCTGAAGCTATAAACTTTTCAAGGAATGTGGAAGAAGCACTGAGTTGTGGACGGCTAAGTGTATTGAAAAAAGATCTCCAGGTAAGACACTAGTGTGGTACCAGAGCATTCACACCTGACTTTCACCTTGTATGCTATCATCGGTAGTTTGATGATCTCTACCTACCTTCTACCGTCGCCTCCCCACCCAATCTGCTTACCCAGGGCACGACAAATGCGAAGAATCGACTTCAAGACTGCTTCAGAGTTTGTGTTGAATTATTAACTTTTTGATTCTGTCAGTTTTCGATATATGCAATTTTGCCAAAATTGGGTCGTGAAACATAGTGTTGCATGTTTTTCAGCGCTTCTGACACCAGATGGCAAACCAAACAATCGATTTTTTCCCATCGAAAGCATTTCGATGTAATTAGCTCATCAGTATTTATTCTCAGCGTCCAGCCTCCTTTTATTGGTCTGAATAATTTCTTTTTTGCAATGCAGGCTCAACTGGCTGCGTACACATCCGTGGATCTGAATGCACTGAGGTCCACCGGTGCTTCTGCTGACAACTCACTAGACGACAACACAGTGACACAAACTGGTAACCTTGTGATGGCTGCGAAACTCAGTACCCTTATCCTGGACACTATTCACATGATCGATGTCGCTGATCAACTCATTCAAGCCGGGGCAGCTACCACACGTGACTGGGCTTGGCAACGTCAACTTCGTTTTTATGGGGGCCCTTCTGGTAAATCGTCAAGCCTCTCCGCCCCTCGAGTTTGCATGGTGGATGCCGAATTTGTGTATACTTTCGAGTATCAAGGTAACGCCCGACGACTTGTTCATACTCCTCTGACGGACAAATGCTATCTGACCTTGACTCAGGCTATGCGGATGGGGCTTGGAGGCAATCCATACGGCCCAGCTGGAACCGGAAAAACGGAATCTGTCAAAGCACTTGGCGGACTAATGGGACGTCAGGTAAGGACTGAGAAAGCGACTGGTAATCCCGTAATTCCTGTCGTACCGACAGTTTAAGGAGTGCGCATGATCTCGTTTGCGAAAAAGTTCGAGTCTTCAAGTGACACGTGAACCTCTGTCATGAGTAAAAACTTGCCCGCCTCACCTTTTGTTACACTGACCGACCGTGTTTTTCGTAACAAACAACCATCTCGTGCTCTTCAATCAATTGAAAAACGTTTGGAACCGATTGAGAAGTCATCGTTTCAGAACAGCTTGGTAAACAGTCGGTAGTTTTTATTTGGGCAACGTTTTGCTTTGACACAAAATTTTCATCAGGAAAAGTGAGCAAGTCACCAAATTGGCCAGGTTATAAGACAGACGGGGAACCAATCAGTAAGTCCTCCTCAGATTGTCACACTAGGTCAGTGTGAGTGCCAATTTTAACGGCTCTTGTCAGTTAGTGCGGTTGTCAAAATCTTGTGTTGATGGATTGGGGGAGTTTCGAATTAATTCTCATCGGGTTTGTTTCCTTAATCTTCCACTTCACTGCGCTTCAATGGATGATTTACCGCGGTTACCGCTGATAGATTTCCTTGGTCGTTGTGGGGTTGTGAGTGCTGTGACAATTTAGTTGGGAGAAGGCGGAGGTCAAGTGGAATTCGGATGATGACTACTCCTCCTTCTGATGACCGCACACCAACACGGGTCAGCTCGACTGATCCAAAACCGTTCTCCACATGCTTGCCAGTTCCACGCCTTCTATTCTGTTAACACTGGGATGCCTGGAAATTTCCACCGCCTCGGCTATTAGTCTCTGACGTTGATCGTGGTCCTCGCCTTAAAACCTCAACATTTTCTAAATCTATTTTGTGTCCAGTGTCCAATGCATGCTCCGCAATTGCCGAGTCTTTCAGTAACGCTTGATATTCGTCCGCCTTTCTCGACGACCTGTTTATTTTTTTCCCTTATGCTCTCCGATTCTGATGTGAAGTTCCCTGACTGTCTGTCCTATATAGATCTTAATGCAGTCGTTACACTTGGTTTTGTAGACACAGTCCCTAGTTCTGTTTGGCGGGAGGCGATCCTTCAAATGCACCAGTGCAGAGCGAAAAGTGTTCCCCCTCTGGAAAGCTACTCTTGTGCTAACCGTGTTTAGAATTCCTCGAATGACCTCCGATATCCTTGGTTTATATGGAATGACAGCGGTCCCGATCCATTCCCTGTTGGACTTCGCTATCGGTACCAACACCCTTCGCAAATGACGCCTAATCAAGCTAGCTGGATATCCACTACCCCGAAGTTTGTTCTTTACTTCAATCTGGGCCGCTGTCCGATCAGCTTCTTCTGTGAACAGGGCCCTTACACACCTAAACATTGATGAGGCGATTCTGGGGAATACCCACCAGTGTACCCAAAGTTGACTCTATCTCCATACTAAACCTGACCTGTGGACTCAGTTCATTCAGATGGTCGTAAAACTCACTACATATCGCCAGAATATCTTAGTTGGGTATGGGAATCCTGCTAAAGCTTTTTGTTCAAATTCTTCCGTAAATATATTTGCCAAAACCGGGTATATTGGGGATCTCATTGCTAGACCTGGTTCTTGAGTATAAATAGCTGAGTCAAAAAACGAAGTGCGTGAGATTAAAACATGCTTTCATACCTTCCACTATTTTATTTACCGTAAGTTGTGTCCGTTCTGAAAGGGTGGTGTCCTCTTGGCTATTTCTAACGAATCCCCCTTTGGTACATTAGTATATATCTTTAGCGCGCTGAAGATGTCTCCTCGAATGACGACGAAACGTTTGCAAATCAATTGCCACGCTCGGCGAACAGATCAACAGCCACCTGATCAATTATCAACTAATACACCCGAGCTTCCAATATTCCAACACATTACCGATTTCTTGAAGTCTTTATCCATTAAAGGAAAAAGAGCCATGGGGACTCCAACCGAAAGACGGACCACACCTACAACACCTTAACTCTCCACAATCTCTTTAACACCCTTCTGCCAGTCATGTTATCCACCTTGCGGTTTGCGCCTTACTGAGGGATGCATGCGTAGTACATGGCTGATCTACCGCAGTTCGTGTTGCTGGATGTTCCTTGCAACTGAAGCACCTACTGCACAACCAAATACCCGTTTTTAGTAACCTCGTTACGAATTCGTTGAAGTCATCCAACCCCAGCAATGCTTCTGAGGCATCAGTAGTAAAAACACCAAGACGCATCATATAATCCGTCCACAGAGGGTATGTCTCGCAACCATACAACAATACAACGCTTAAAGCAACCTGGTACATGTGACCCTTGAGACTCAGTGATACGCCGTTTTTACGCTACAAGTAGCACAAACTGGCAAACGTGATTCTGCACTGATTTCATCAGACACATTTCCGTTAGAGCTAATACAACTACTGGGTTATGTAAAGTTCTTCACAACCTCCAGTGACTGTCCTTAAATTGTAAGGGGTACGTTCAAAGACTAGAGGTTCCGAAGTATGGCTTTGCACTTTGAAGGTGCAAGCGAATGCCGAAAAATGGTATGATGGTGGCCAACAACACCACCATGGACAGAATAATATCGGTAGTCAAAAGCGATGCTTCGCTGCCGTACAACTACGACTTGTTTGAAAGCCCTATGGTGAAGAAAAGAATGGTGGATAGCGAAGTGACCTCGTGCTACCATACTACAATTATTCCCAGGTCCCTATACCCCAGCCACACATTAAGGCAATCTGGATAGAAACTGACAACAAGAACGCCATTGACATAGATTAGCAGCCATATATTGCAACACCTCCAACAGGGCGCAATGAGGGTCACGCGGTCCTCATCCTATGAGGTGAGTAGCACTGAGAACACCCACTTTTGCCCTCGTCTTCAAAGAGAGGAAGATGTCCCCTGCATACCTCAGATCGACAAAGACCTCACCACCGACGACTTGAACAACGAGGTTTTTAGGACCTCCTAGACCTCATTAGTACAACAATGAAGAAGCTCGAGAACAAAGGAGAAAGCGGACATCCTTGTCAGACGCTGCTTCCTCCAGGAAGCCCTTAGGACTCACCAAACAGTCTCACACGCCCAGAAGTATGGGTATAGGGATCGAATAATGCTCAAACTTCCAGAGCGTTCTCTGTTGAATAACTGGTTGAGAGCACTGACAGATCGACAGAATCGAACACAACACACACATGACACATGCCAATATTGTGGGTCGTCTGTACATCTGGCGTTGTCTATACACCTGATGAGTGCGGGGATGTGTTGGACGCAGTCTCTATCAGGTTGAAATCCCGCTTAATGCTCACAAGATTCGAAAATTCTGGTTGCACCGTGAGGCGACGAAGAATCAGTGACGCCAAATGCAACAACGCAAGCCAAACTGATACATTGACTATGAGTATCCTTTTTTAAAATGGACACCGTTATCGACTCAGTCCGGTTGTCTGGAAGTCTCCATCTCCCAGATACGGGCAAATAAGGTACACAGGCACTAGTTGTGGGATGCAAGGTCATTCCTGAATACAGTAAGCAGAACGTCTCCGACATCAGGTCATAGACCACCGGTTCCTCAGAACCATACCATGAGTCCGCTGGAACAAAGGAATTCGGAATGGGTAACCAAAAGGCAGGGTGTTTGGTGAAGCAGTACTGCAAGGTGATTTGGCTGGGTCATGTTTTACGCATGCCAAGGTACCACGTGTCAAGAAGAGTGCTGTTTTCTGTGCCTAGTTAGAAGTAGTGGAAAGCGGAGGTGGACAGAAGGAAAGGAAGGACGTTATGAAAAGTGTGGGTGTATCCGCTTTCGAGTAACCCACTTTCTGTTTGGCTGGGAACACTAAACTATATGGCAGCTAACCGACGTCAGTGGCCGTCATGTTATCATTTTCTATCCTTTCTCGGAAGCCCTTAAAGTAAACATACTGCGGCGCTCCTCACAAAATCTCACGCACCCGCAAGTTGGTGAATACAAGCAAGGGCATGCTCTGTTGTGATAGGCGACGCAGGGTCCGGCTATAACGATCAGTCTAATTCCTCCTAAGTTGCCTCACCTACTTTAGTCACCTATTTTAAAACGGGCACCACTATCGCTATTACCACAACTTTTAGATTTTTCACCTATGATGGCTGATGCCATTAGCACAACCTCGTACGGGCCACGGAGCAGAAGAAGGCATGTCCTGATTGGTCAGAATGCTAGCCAATCCTTTGCGGAACCGGCCTATCGGCCGCACCATTGACGTACTGCGAGCAGTGCAGCGGGATGCGTGTGAATTCCAGCCAACGCTGGATTAACGCAAGAAGTGAAATAACGACATTGCAGTAGAAAATCTATACGTTTCACACTTGGGCAAGACACTATATGACGCTCTGCGGGTAGCCTCGGAGAATATCGGTCGTTACCTGGGGGTATACTCACACATGCGCGATGCCGGAAAACCTGATCAATTAGCAATAAAATTGCCGAGCTCAGCAAAGGAACCGGCACCATTCGGGCCACCTGAGTGGCCAACATTCTCCCAATAGCAAATATGCTTGTATGGGCCGAGCAAACACAGGGAAAAGAATGGATTTCAGAATAGTCACCCTCTGTCCCCGAAGTAAGGCAGCGCATTTCATGGGGCTCACAGCAGAATTTAGGTGGTTTTTAAGAGGCGGGCCCAAATAAAGCATCTGTATAGGCAGAATGGCTTGAGGTGTAAGAGAGCTCAAGAAATAAATTACGTGGACGTAGTCTAGGATGCGCTAAATACACCTCAAATAATTAGCATGAAAGGTGGGAACTTATGGTGATCCTCCTGATCAGCGTACATTATACTTTCTTTTTATCATTACTCAAGTTGTACCACTTTCTATCTCTCACTAAAATCTCAGCTTATTCCTCTTCTCTTCATACCGAATAACTTAACTTTAAATGAACACAAAAAGAAATATCACACATTACAAATTCTTTACCTCGTGAAAAACGTGTTCCCTTCTTGCTGTGTCGAATTACGCTGGCAGCGAATTAACGAGCGATGATCTACCTTTCAGACTACGACGGGATAGAAAGTATCTAGGAATATGTCAAGGAAGATTCCAGGAAGATCGATTTGGATTTATTGTGGTGGTAATAACTAACTGTACCAACAAACTGTGAGTTGTATCATCTCGTCTATTTTTTTCTCACTTGATTTCACTACTTTGAACTGGTATTTGCTCACATTATCCACTACATAATTGGTGGGCCCCAATTTTATTTCTCTTAGATCGCCTAGAACACCTGTATTCATTTTTCTCATTACTTTCATGTCTGATTCAAACGGTTCACCTATGAACTCGCGAGATATTTTGAGTTTAAGACTACCACCTTACGGTATTCATCATCCTAGACTGTGGTTCGCTCAGGTAGAGGCGATTTTTGAGTGCCGTCGCGTTA
>NW_008752074.1:207413-208455 GCF_000715545.1 Opisthorchis viverrini | reverse complement strand
TTTTTTCTCACTTGATTTCACTACTTTGAACTGGTATTTGCTCACATTATCCACTACATAATTGGTGGGCCCCAAGTTTATTTCTCTTAGATCGCCTAGAACTCCTGTATTCATTTTTCTCATTACTTTCATGTCTGATTCAAACGGTTCACCTATGGACTCGCGAGATATTTTGAGTTTAAGACTACCACCTTACGGTATTCATCATCCTAGACTGTGGTTCGCCCAGGTAGAGGCGATTTTTGAGTGCCGTCGCGTTAAATCACAACAAACCATTTAGAGTTGCGTTGTTGCACATCTTCCACCTGAAGTTGCCGTCGAAATTGCTGACAGCATCTACGAGAAACCCGATGTAAACCCATACGATGTACTAAAAGATGCTTTGATTAAGAGAACCGAAGCCACTGATGAACAGAACCTGCTTGTTTCGTTTGCCGGCGTGGAGCTAGGTGATCGTACCCCCCTCAACTACTCCGACATATGACACAGCTACAAGGAAAGCAGGCGGTAAATGTGAGCATCCTCAAGGAGTTGTGGTTGCAAAACCTCCCTGAAGACATAAGGAAGGTCTTGTCGGTTGTTGACAAAGACACAACGCTGCCAAATTTGGCCGAATTGGCTGACCAGGTGTTTTCATGCTACGGTACTAAGCCCTCTTCTTCAGTGCAATCAGTAGTCAAGACTTCAAACACACAGACCGACGCTGAAGCCCTGAAGCAACAAGTTTCAGAACTTTCCCTGCAGATCTCCCAAATTTCCGCCAAACTAACTCACCGCTCTCGCTGAACTTCAGGCTCTCATCCTACACGTCACGTTCATTCTTCAACCGTGACGAGTCTACATGGATCTGCCGATACCATCGAAAGTTTGGCTCAAAGGCACGTAATTGTGTCAAACCCTGTAACTTCCATCGTCAACAGGGAAACGACAAGGCCAGACAGTAACGGCGGCAGCTGTTCTTGGCCCCAACGTAAGTCGCCTTTTTCACGTTATGGATAACCTGACCCACAAGCGTTTCTTAGTCGATACTGGTGCTGAAGTC
>NW_008752074.1:206279-207143 GCF_000715545.1 Opisthorchis viverrini | reverse complement strand
GTACTCGCAAGTTAGTTCTTAACGAACAAGCTCTCCTAGCATTCGACCGACTGAAATCCTGCTTGACTCACTCGACACTCTTGCATTACATTCCATCCTATCCACACACCAAGTTGTACCTCGCCACAGATGCCTCCCAGGTAGCAGTCGGTGCAGTCCTTCAGACAATCTAAGATGCGGAATTTCAACCCCTCTCATTCTTTTCAAAACGTCTGCAGCCCGCACAAACCCGCTACAGTAAGTTTGGGCGAGAATTATTAGCTATATAACTGGCAATACGCCATCTTTGGCATCTTTTAGAGGGTCGGTATTTCTCACTTTTGACGGACAATAAACCATTGATCTTCGCTCTCCAGAGTACGTCCGATCGATATTCTCCCCGAGAAAGCCGGCAGCTGGCATACATATCTCAATTTACGACTGACACCCGTTATATTCAAGGTAAATCATATGTATTTGCAGATGTACTTTCACGTATGCAGATTGATTCTTTAGGCTTTACGGAGTTTCCCTTATCTGAACTGGCTGTACATCAAAAGAGGGATACCGAACTTGTTCAGTCGTCTTTTCCGTCGCTAAAGATACAACAACTTCCTATAGCCAATTCAACCGAAAGTAAAACGTGCGACGTCTCCACAGGTTCTCCCAGACCATTTATTTATGCTTCGCTCCGTTGGGCAATTTTCAATCAGTTACATAATTTGTCGCATCCAGGTATCCGAGCTACTCAGAAGCTTATCAGCGATAGGTTCGTGTGGCCTAATATGAATCGGGGACATCACTAGGTGGGCCCGTGAATGTATTGCGTGTCAAAAGAGCAAAGTCCATCGACATACTGTTACTTCCGTCGGTCATTTTCCCGGT
>NW_008752074.1:200766-206266 GCF_000715545.1 Opisthorchis viverrini | reverse complement strand
TTCAGCCATGTTCACATAGACCTTGTTGGCCCGTGGCCTCCGTCACAGAATTTTTCGTATGTTTTTACACGCATTGATCGTTTTACAAGCTGGCCTATCGCCTTGGCGATCAAAGACACACTCTGAAACCGTGGCTGAAGCTTTTCTCGAGTCATGGATTGCCCATTACGGAGGACCAACAACAATCACTACGGACCGCGGGTCACAGTTCCAGTCTTCGCTCTTCGTCTCCTTGGCTCAACGCACATCCATACTACCACCCGTGTGCCAGCGGATTAGTCGAGCGTTTCCATCGGCAGCTGAAGACAGCATTGATTGCTCACGGTAATCCTCAAAATTGGACAGAGCATCTCCCGCTCGTACTTTTGGGGATCCAATCTGCAGTGAAAGAAGATTTAGGCTGTTCGTACGCCGAAATGGTTTACGGCAGCCCTCTCCGACTCCCTGGTGAGATTGTCGCTGAGCAAAAAGAAGCAGTGAGAATAGACCCAACAATGTATGTTAATCGTTTACGCTCCTTTGTGAGACATCCTAGAACTCAACCAACGCGTTTACATATTCTGGGCATCACCAACCTCCCCAGTGCTACAACATTGTGACTTCGTTTTCGTTAGGGTTGATCAGATGAAGAAACCTTAACAGCCATCATACGTTGGCCCATACCGCGTTATTTCGCGCCGACCTAAATATTTCGTCATCGACAAAGGAGGTGTTCAAGATACCGTCAGCGTCGATCGACTAAAAGTAGCGAACATTGATCCCACCGTATACTCCCCTATCAACCAATCACAACGCTTATCTACGCCTCCGCTTCACACGAAAGACATAGCAAATCCAAAGCCGGATAACTTACAGCCAGTTGTTCATACTCGTTCTGGTAGAAAAGTGACTTGGCCAACGAAGCTGCACATTTACGTATCTTAGTAGCGTTCCTTATCGAGCGTTTATTTTGTTTATGCGACGCTCTAGGTGGGGAGTTCTATGGTGATCCCTCTGACCAGCGTACATTGGTACTTTCTTTGTAACTTGTAATTACTCAAATTGTACCACTTTCTATCTCTCACTAAAATCTCAGTTTATTCCTCTTCTCTTCATACCGAATAACTTTTGTTTAAATGAACACAAACTAGTCCAACCCAATAGTGGAAAACTTCAGTCCATTGGGCGTTATCGGCATGCGAGTCAAGTTTTGGAGAGTTGATTTTCCCACAAGCCAAACCAAAGAGAATGATAAGCTGGAAAATTGTTATGCGACCAGGGCTAACAGGCTACGTCAAATAGCAAACGCTAAAGTGCAAAAGGCTCAGCAGATCAAACTAAATACTGAATATCTCTCCCCAAATAGTTGTCAGTCCAATGTCATAGGTACATATATTGGCACAGTTGCACTCGCGGTCGGTGGTTCCGACATTTTCCTTTAGTCAATTCCGCACGAGCCACAAGCGTTCATGTCCAAACTGAACTCACACAACGGCCAGGTGAAGAACTATTGAATTGCAATTATATCCGAATGCAAGCGGTGACATATCGATACTGCTCGCTGACATTCCATGGGATCGTGATTCCTGCGATGAATTTCATCTTTATCAGGCAATACTGTCTTTGAATAGAGCACCCCTGATATACAAGCTTGTAACGCCGGACAGGAGTGGCATGTTGCTCAGTTAACTAGTTTCGGTTTTCTTTGTCAGTTCAAAGTACATCGTAAGAATTGGTTAACCCGAACTACTGCCATGTTTGAATAGACTAATTTCTCGCTCTCGTTACTGGACTGCATGGTTATCCTTCATTTATCGATGACACGTAATTTTGTTTTTTCGCCCGCTTGTTGGTGAAGCGACAAAACCCCTCCTTGCTAGAAGGGGCTTTGTTTGCGAATCACACCGGCGGATAACAACACTCATATTGTCATGTGTACAAGAACCTGGAACAACTGTGGGCGGCAAGACTCACTTTCATAATGTTATCTGCGGTATGGCACTTGCCGAAGTGGACACCTAAGTTCAACCGACAGGCCACACAGGCCACGGGAGTCAACTGTTGGTGCATACTACCACCTGAGTGGTGAGCGACTGGCGGGCAGTGAAATGAAACCGGCGTGGGAGCACCTTCTGCAGCACGACTAGTTTCCAAATATCGGTTACAGGCTTACGTGCATCCAACTGGTTCATTGTGCTTACCTAAAGACCAAGGATCCCAAACATCGACCACTCTTCTCCGAGGCATCTAGCGCCTAACTTCCATTACTATCACCACGCCCCGTATCAGCCCGTCATGGTGTTAAGTGTTGTGCAGTGCTGAGCACGTAAACCGGGGTCCACGAAAACAGAACTGGGCATTCAGACGCTCAGCATTTGTCCGAAATTTCCTATCTCGTTGTGCCTATATTGCCGATGTCGTAAGCTATGTAAATACCCCCGATACACCTTCAAACAATGATCTGCGATTCGCTTTCAGTCCCTACCGGTCAATGCTTATGCTTAAACCTCTGTGCGGCACCTCACGCCAATTACTCATTGCAATTATTTCAGCCAGTCAGATGAGAAACACCTTTACGAGGGTACTGAAGTTCATTGTGGCTGTCCGAAAATCCTACTACATCGTATCCAGAAGCGACACAACAGCTGTCTTCCATCCGAAGGTGTCGATCAATCAAGATGGTTTTGATCACGCCGGCTTGGCCACGACAACTTTAATCCTTGCGAACTAGACGGGCCCACGATAGGACACAATGGCTTGACAAGACCCGTGAGCGCTGTACAATACTGATCCCATCTACATCAGCCAAGTGATTGTGCACCTATAAGATTTCCTCACCACACACCACAGAAAGAAAACCGCCCCAGAAAGACACCACAAAGATCCAACAAACACCTAATTAACATGAGTTTAGTGAAGGATGTGAACTTCGTGCTCCGTCGCACAGCGGGAACGCACACTCACACGTTAATATTGGTTTGTTTTGGGCCACGTGATAACCATTTCATGGTTACATCATTCATTCATTTGTTCGGCCCCAGAAACCGAAGACAGCTCATCTTTCACTGGTTGTTTGTCTGCTTCACATTACTGTAATAAAAGGCCATATCTGACATATAATAATTATAATAGTAATGTTTATTCCCAGCTTGTGGGTGACACACCGTCTGGCACGATCATGCATTTACAGTCAGGATGGGGCATGACAGGGGGATTTGCAGGTTGTGGGGATTCCGCGAAAAGGGGACAATGTCATGAACAGTGAGAAGTATTCGGTGAAATAATAATAACAGGGTTCTTTCGCAACTTGTCGGGAACAATGGGCATGAAGTCCGACTAACTCAAATATTCAGTCGGCTGACATGAACTGAAACAGAAAACCATTGCTGGCCACGAGTGGCCTTGGGCGGTTGGGTAAATGACCAGAGTCACGACGAGATGAGGTGGAGGTGGAGATGCGATAATTCGAATTGGGAGAACATGGCAGGTTTGGTTTCAAAAATATGGTGCAATCTGAGAACAAGCGGACTCACTCGTTGCACTGTCGTGGGGACGTCAGGTGCGGGGGTTAGGTTGGATGGGGACACAGAGGTGGTTGAATTCGAACGAGTAGTCCATCAGGTTGGAATGGAGGTCATGGTGGTAGTTGGGGTCCCTGAAACGAGTAGGCAAGAGGGCTCAGTTGGGAGGGGGAATGGAATAGTTGCGGGTGTGCTATCGAGCTGAGTATGGGAGTGCTGTGCCATCATTGGCCTGACATGCTTCAGTTCTTGGACAGCCCCGTGACGGTCGTCGCATTTGAGATGATTCGGCTGGGGGTGTGCAGTTCATTGGGCATTGGTATTCATTTAGGCCTGGTCGAGGCAACTAACTGGAAGGAAGCAAATATGGGATTGTGGGGTTTTTATAGTCCGCTTGGTGGTCCCGGAGTTGTAGATTATAAGCCAGGTGGAGTGGATATCAGCTACCAGGTCGTCCAAAACGGCCATTTCCGAAGTTCAGGGCTTGGAAAGATGAGAGGATGAAAGGAGATTCGCAAAACATGGTGCATTTGAGGGGATATAAAATGGGATAATATGCATTATTATACACAGAAAAGAGAAACTTGACGTCTGTTGCAATCAGGATGATGTGTGCATATGCACACACGTGAATATACATACATACATGTACACATATATGTACATACGTGTTGCTTGGGTCAAACCAACCATATTCTTCTAGTCCACAAGAACGATGTGAATTTGTTATGATGCGAGTCGCCCAGCCTTGAGCCTTTTGGTAGCGCGTACACCTGCTGATCCTACTGAACGGTTCAACTTATACTGGATAGTGTCTCAATTTTCAAAGACAAGGTGAAATGGTCATCGGTCCCCTAAATGATGATAGCAACTTCAGTTACCGAGTGGTGCAGTGCGAAAATTTGTTCTGTGAGCTGGTATTGTGTACTGGTAGTTAAGGGCTATGAATCTCATTACATATATATATATGTATTTTGTTCGGTTAAGTAATTTAGCCTCGGCGCGGTTTAACCCCATTTATGATCGAAGCAGTTAGAGCTCTGCACGCTGATGCAAGCCGTTAGCATCGCAGAGTATCCTCAGGCTATCCCATCCCCATTTACTGTTCAATAATTATTTTTCATCAGTCGAAAGGACGCTCTTTGACTGTCTGTAGTTTCCAGCATTCCCGGCAAAATGACGCAGCCTGGACGAGCCTGGCCTTGCGGCAACAAACAGCAAAAACACTGCTCTTCTATGGAATTCCTTTAAATGTTATACTTTAAAGTTTTCTTCAAATGTTATACTAGATGAAGCCGACTGTTATGAGCTAAAACCATTCCCGGCCATGAGTGGCCTTAGGCAGTTGAATAAATGGCCAGGGTCACAAAAGGCAGAAATGTAGGCCATGAATTCGTGCACAAGACAGCATTCTGATCGGTTGACTTCGCACATGAAATGAAGCGCGCGTTCAAACTGCGTTTGTGCACAAGCCAAGGAAAAGCCGCTGGCTATTCGCACAATGAGATTGATTTCTCGAAATCTACGGCATTTTCAGACTTGCCACGCCACTTCATAGAATGTCTATGGATAAGGTACATGCTCCTGTATTATTGAAAATCCTTTACTATGGCGATTTGTTTAAGTGAACTAAATCAAATCTTGAATAAACACCTCCAACTTTGAATACTTTAACGGATGAAAAAATCGCAAATTGTGGAAAAGGTTGACTCACATACAATGAACGTATCTTTCAGGTATTTTTCCACCGGAACAGACTTCCTCAACATTCTAGAATCTAAATGGCCTTTGGAGATACAACTTATGCGCAGGCGCATTCGTGCAAACAACTTTTGGCCAATGATTCCTTGTTGCCAGTGGTGCACGCTAATTATTTGCTAAACATCGTGAACGTTGACTGGCAACTTACAGAGTTTTTCATTACAGGTTCCGAGTTATGCTAGAAAGTCCTTCGGGTTCATCGATCTTAACCGATGCACACCACTAACATGCGGCTAGGG
>NW_008752074.1:177893-199490 GCF_000715545.1 Opisthorchis viverrini | reverse complement strand
AAGATACTTTGACAGTTTGTGGTTGTGTTCCAGAAAATAAGACGTCACTGCCAGTTGGTTCCTTTGCCCCCGTAGACAAAACCTCACTGGACAGCTGGTGCTTCGCGTACTTTTTTTTATTAGAAATTACGCTCGGCTTACTAGCTTCTTCGGATTCCACGGCTTTCCGTTTTTCTTGGAGGGCGCCTGCTGCATTTGTAGTACACCCATTCGTAACGCAAAATAGTGTTGGTGCTTCGATTACTGGATGAACGCACAAATATCACAAAGTTATCCTTCATGTATTGATTTAAGGTCTTCTCAAATGCCGTGAAGGATGAAAACGATACACCCACAAATTTCTCAACGAAAGCCACTTCCGAAGCCATAGCAGACGAAGTTCAAAGCCGAATGTGCGCCAATACCGAATGTGCGCCAATAATTTTCAAATGTCATCGATTAAAACAAATCGCAAAAATATAACGGCAGATGAGGGGGGTTTTCAGTCTACGCATATATGCAAAGAAGTGCAACATTTTGACGTTAAAGTTTTTATTTCCTCCGCAGGCGTTTTGCAGAAAAATACATTGTGCGTCTAGCCGCTGGCCAAGGAAAAAGCCGCGACTTGGATGCACAATGCAGTTTTCTGCAAAACCCTTGCGACTGAAATAAAAGCTTTAGTGGCATAATGTTCCTTTTTGCATATGTGCTCAGTCCGAAAATCACCCTCACCTGCCATCATTTTCGCGATTTGTTTTAAGTACTCTCCTTTCAAAATTTTTAGCGCACCTTTGACTTCGAACTTGCTGCCCTATAGCTTCGGTAGTGGCCTCACAAGCGTTTGTTGAGAGATCTGCGGTTGTATCCTATTCATCCTTTACGGCATTTGAGAAGGCCTTAAATCAATAAATGAAGGATAAGCAGGTGACACTTGTGCGTTCATCCAGAATCAAAGTACCATTGCTATATTTCGTTACGAATGGGTGTACTATGAATATGGTAGACGGCCTCCAGTACCGACGGAACGTCGGGAGTCTGAAGAAGCCAGTAAAATGAGTGCATTTGCTGATAGAAAAAAGTGCGTGGAGCACTTACTGTCCAGAGCGGTTTTGTCTACGGGGGCCAGGGAGCAACCTGATAATCACCTCCCATCTTCTTGAACACGACCATAAGTTGTTAGTGTCAGGACGCACACAGACGGGAAAAAAGCAAATCGAAGTGAGTGACGCATGCCCAAGTTCACCATCGGTACGGCACGTCCGGAAAGTAGGTGAGTTGGCGGCTCTCGCCAAACACGGCTTAGCAACACATGACTAGCATAGTAGACCTGGAATTATTCACGACCGGCACACCGCTATTGGCTGTACAGAGCGAACAAATGAACGACTATATTTGGCCATTTAGTCACCCTATATATTACGCAGATGCTCTGTATGTTTTGTCTTCGCAGTACAGCCGTATCCCCGGTTTTCTGTCTTCTCCCTATCGCGATATTACGCATCTGTATGTTTTGTCTTCGCAGTACAGCCGTATCCCCGGTTTTCTGTCTTCTCCCTATCGCGTAGTCTGACAGGCTCAGTGCAGGCGTAGCCCATAGACGGCCACCCAAGATACGACCTAAAGTTTTTGTGTGAGTGGCTTCCGGCTGACCAAAGAAGAGTTGGGCACGCGCAGGACACTTAAAATTTGAGACCAAGTCGTGTAAGATGCGGCAGCTTACGGCTGATAAATTCGGCAAGATTTGTTACCCATGATATATACAACTGCAGACCAACGGTCGACAGGCTCTTTTGTGTAGGTATCGCATATTCAAACCTCATTGTGGCTCATTATATCCCTTCGGTTCTGGCAAAGCTTCGGGGCCGGGTGCTTTTGTGGAAGTCAAGAAAATTAAACTATAGCCGTGAGCAAACGACTACGACCATCAATGCTGTAGAGCGCCAGCTGGATGACAGAGACGGAGATGATTTCTTGTGACCTATCAGCTCTAAACGGTTTGTCACGTATTTCTCCATGGGTAAGTATATAGGCATGGGAAGTGGCAGCTGAAGATGGCGCCCACGGATTCACGGAATGATACACAAGATCGAGGCTCTTGACCAAGATTCCCAGGTCGGTTTTTTCCTTGTCGGTCAGTGGCTGTCGTTCGCCTGAAAGGCACAAGTGAAAAAAGGGCGTAGACTTGCTCTTCACATTCTCAGCGCGGAGCAATATGCTTGCCAGCGCGAGGATTCGCATAAATAAATGTCTAATAGTGCTTTAAACTGGGTTCTGGAAGGAGCGTGGACAACCGTCGGAGGAAGATCATTCAACAAAGGTACTACCCGAAATGAGAAAAAATTTTGTCTAATGAATATGTGTGCACTGAGCTTGAAAATTTTTTTCTATGTCACCGCCGTGTGTCTGCCGGGTCAACGGTGAAAAACCTGTTTGCCAAGCTTTGTTCAAACAGGGCATGAGTAAGAATGTGGTCCTCTCGCAGGCGACGGTACTCCATGGGAAGTAGATCAAGCATTGCGAGACGCGTTTCTTCGTCCACGGATTTGAGGCCGGCAAACATTCTCGCAGCGGCACGCTAGATACGCTCAATGAGAGTGACGTCTTTCATGCCTCCTGAGTAGACAACTGCGTTGGCGTACTCCAGGAGCAGTCTGACGTAGGCCCCGTAGAGTATTTGGAAGTCCATGCGAGTAATACGGGATAAGGCGAGTCGGATCATCCGTAAAATGACGAATGCGGTTTGGGCCGATTTCTCATGGTGCAGTGAGAAGGGAAAGTTTGAGGAGACCCAGATGCTCAAATCCTTTTTGGCATCTATCCCCATGATGTGTTCTGGTTCCTTTTCACCATGCATAACAAAATCATTCGCTTATTCCCCTTCAAACGATATACGGGCCAGCTTTTCTTCATTCAGATGAAGGTGCCGGTCCAACGACCACTGCTTGGCAGCGTGTACATCCAGTTGGAGGGCACTGGCATTGGAACTATAGGATTTCAAGTCGTCCGCAATAAGTAGACGTGGACTCCCAAGAACGTCTCGGAGGTCGTTGACGTAGATCAGAATTAGGAGTGGTCCCAAGACGGAGCCTTCAGGCGCTCCAATGGAGACCGGTGCTGGAGAAGAGTAGGTCGAGCCTATTCTCACTCGGAATGATCTGTCTGATAGGAACGCCTTGATCCAGCGAAGGATTTTCCCCTCAATCCCGTAAGACTCGAGTTTGTGGAGCAACGGGACATGTGGGACCCTATCAAATGCTTTTGAGAAGTCGAAAAATATGGCATCCGATATGAGTCCTTCGTCCTTGGCTTGGGTTAAGCTGTCACTGAACACGAGCATGTTTGTCACGCAAGAGTGGTTTCGGAGAAATCTATGTTGAGCTGGAGATATCAGGTTGCTGGAAGTAAGGTGATCTAAGATAGCTCACTTCAGAATGGGTGCCATCACCTTGCACGGCACTCTAGTGAGTCTTGTAAGCCTATAGCTGCCGGGCGACAGTCGGTCACCAGTTTTGTATATTGGCGTGACAATCGCTTCCTTCCAAGCAGGAGGAAGTCGGCCTTCGTCAAGCGACTGACGAAACCCCAGGTGTAGATGATTTGCCAGTGTGGAGGATCTTTCTTTCGGGATCCTCGGATCGATATCGTCTGGGCCCCAACGCGCGTATTAGATTGCTCTTGTGCAATAGATGACAAATGTCCACCACCGTGAAGACCAAGTCGGCAAAGGCTGTCCGTAGTTACGCCTCGAGAAAAGTGGATTTGGCGAAGACGCTGGGGCTGAGTACAGACGCGCAATGTGTTCTCTGTAAACCTCGGAAACCACTGTAGTGTGGCTCGTGGGCTCTCCGTTTCTGTCCCTCAAGGAGAACGCGGACGGCTTTTTTCTGCGGCGATTCTCATGTAATTGAGCAATACGTTTTTGTTTTTCCGAGCGAGGTCCAGGATGTTGGATGAATGTCGTATGTTCCATTGGCGGATTTCCGATTTACAACGATTCCGCATTTTACGAAATGCCAGCTCATCTTCTGTGTCCCCTGTGGTCAACTTTTTGAAAAAGAGTTGAGATCTTTTTTCCAGAAGTCGCCGAATCCTTTTTGGCAGCTTGTGGTTCATCCGACTGCGTGCCGGTCTTCTTGGGACGAATGTCGCGTCAGCCTCGTGAACTTTCTGGACAATGGTCCTATATAGTTCTTCCACCGGAGCTGTCCCAGTATGACTTGCTCAAGGAAGATGCGCATTCCTGAGAAGTCTGCACGCCAGAAGTTTCGAAACCACCTTTGAGGTTTAAGGTTCCTACCCAATAGCAGATGAAATCAAAGGTCAGCACACAGTGGTCGCTATGTCCCGGTGAAGCGTCAATTGTTACCTGATCAACGAAGCGTCTTTCGTTGGTGATGACCAAATCCAGGAATGATGGTAGTTGGCCTGCGCGGTATCTGGTGGGTGCAGCGACATGTTGGGTCCAAGCGCTCTCTTGAAAGACTTCAAACAGCGCCCTGCAAAAGGTCCGTCTGGTTCGACGCGCTGGAGCTCAATCCAGGAGGCTTTTGGGGCGTTGAGGTCACCCACCGGTGTTAGTGGTAGTTGGAGGAGAGTTGCTCAAGGGTTTGTATGAGGAATTGGTCATCTTCAGGGGGACTCGAAGGGCTACGGTAGACCACGCCGAGAAGGAGAGAATCGGACCAGCGCAGCGGGATTTGGACCCACAATACATCGCAAAACGGTGCAAGGGTGGCGTCAGAGAGGACAATCAGGATTGGTAGGGCCGCATGTAAGTACAGAGCAACCCCACCAGCCCTCTTTTGTTTTGAGTCATCTCGAAAAATAGAGTAACCGTCTATCGAGATCTCCGCGTCAGAGACATCTAGTGTGAGCCAGGTCTCTGTGAGTGCGATTATGGACGGTTGTTCAAGGCAAGCTGCCTGTTCAACATCGCCGAGTTTGTTGAAATGGCTGAAGCAGTTTGTGGACGAGCAGTTCAACACTGTCTCTGCTGCCTCCGAGGGTGAGGAGCCGAAAGTTGAGTGATCAGGGTGGTTAGTGGACTTAATAGTTGTGCACAGGGATTGCATCTGAGCCCAAGGCTCCAAAGGGCCTCTGGGGCGATGTTATCTGCTTCTTGTGTTTGTGATTTCTGAGGGTGCTTTTCGCCTGCGAGGTTTTTTTCGTTCCGTAGGAGCTCCGTTTGCTCGGGTCTTTTAGCGTTGGGTGACGAACTTTTTTTCCCCATGGGCGGAACTTTCGACCGATGCTGTTTGCAGATTTTCAGCATCCCTTTTTCGTCAACCAGATTTGCTGTTGATCAAAGATTTGCTGCAACCTTTCGCCTTTCTGGATCCTTGGGCGTTTTGGTGCGGTTTAACCGGAAGAGTGTCTCTGCGAGGACCTGAGCGCTGGGTGGTGGCACCAAGAAGTAATGATTTTGGTGGCGCCCCCAAGAGGCTCGTTTTTGCGGAGGACTGCACCTTGAAGCCAGCCAGCAGTTTTCTAATCTAGCGAATTTTATGTGGCTTGTTTGGCTGCTCGCTCTTTCGTGTTTGCGTGAACACCCGATCCGCCGGCGATCAGCATGGCCAACTGTATGTACGAGGGATTTTCCGGGTGACTGTGTTCATGCTTATGGCTTGGGTTGTCGGGGTTGTTTCCACAAGCAGAGGGGCCGCTTTTGACGGAGTGGAGCTGAAGATTGGCTTCGCTGCTTGTCGCCGCACATCTGACCCAGTAAAATCCAGAGGCTGTGGCTTTGTTGAGGAGTGCATGGCTGCTGCTGTGTTGTCTGTTACGGAGATAAGCGTTAACAACTCCACGTACTTTGGGCGCTGCTTGCATGTGAGGTTTGCCTCCTCCAGGGCGTCACTGCCTTTGGTGGGTGAGAGGCCTGTGGTGGTCGAATAGAAACTGCTGTCCGGAGACACAGCTGGATTCGTCGGCTTCCTTTCGGGAGCACAACGAGATATGACCACAATCGGCTTGGCCATGAGTTTGAGGTCGGCTAAAATGGTGCCCAGCGGAAGCATGTTTCGTGCCTCCACCCCTGATGTGTTATGCTCCGGCTTTCGCGCGTCTAGAGGGCGCAGAGTGACTAGAAGTCTAAGAGTTCGCTTAGTCCCCTTCTGGTATAGCCATTCTGTGTGCAGCGATTGATCAGGCTTGGTAAGAATTGACTGTGTCAGCTTCGGTGGCGTGATTTTTCCGGAGGATGAACCTCAGACTATCAGTCTGTTTTCCCTTAGGCGCCTGTCCACTAGAGACGCTGTGGCGGTTTTTATAGCCGCGTCAGAAAGTTGTATGACTTTCTTCGCAGCCATGGGGCCCGGTATGGATATCGCGAGACATTGGTTCAGCGAAGAAAGTTCCTCGACAACCTTCGTCCAGGTCGCTGCATTCTTAGCGCCTGAGTCCTCCAGTGCCTTCGAAAGACGCTCTAATTTCGCGTAGAGTATCCCGATTAAAGCGGAACACTGACAGAGGTCTTTCTTTATCTGCACTGGGGACTGGGTACCGTTTTGGGGGGCTCTCCACTTCGCTGCGGCATGCATTGTACCCTTGACATAGAGGCAGCTGGCGCAGACAAACGGGTCAGGAGTGTTAGCTTGTCGGCTTATCTGATCGTCCTGTAAACCCGTGCATTTAAAGTGCCACCAGGCCTTGAATGTTTGGCATTCCACACCGCGTTTGACGTTCGACGGGCAGCCATTTCATCCACATCTGCTGCGGTCCATCAATGGCTGCAGTGGGAAATCGGTGTAAATTGATGTCATGTTTAGGATTAGCTGTAAAAGAGGATGTGTGCTCAAAATATCAAGGGTTACCTCTCATAAGGTTGACATAAGGTTGACGGAAACCCGGGGACTGCGCCTTCCTGATGAGCCTCAATTAGGGCGAAACCGGTCGTGGGCTGTCGATGGGTTTTCAGCAACCTTATGAGTAGTACATTACAAATATAAATGTATCGGGATACTTCAAATATCGTAGCGAGTGAAACATGAGGCGGCCTGGTGTAGTACATTCAGTTGCCTGAGAACATCATAAAAGAGAGATTCAGCTGGGTTCCAGGTGAGTCTCTCGAAAGAACCAACTTAGCTTGCAGATGAGTGTATATTCACTAAAGAAAAAATTCTTTCACGAATTTGCACGAGGGAAAAACGAAATCGATTTCGAGCGACCGCGCTCAGGCGTTGTGTGGACATGCATCCACGATATTATAGCTGCTGGAGTGCTGCTGTTTTAGGGTAAGTATTCCCCTAGTTTGTCAGCCGCCTGCCTCATGATGATGCTTTGACAACCGAATTTACATCGTCCTTTCATTTCAGGACGTCCGAGTCTAAATGAACACTCCTCGCAAGGAAGTTCATGAGCCTCTGGGCGTGACGTATTTATTGTCCAAACGACCAATGCAACTCAACTATTAAGTCGTCTATTCTGAGCCTTTCCTCCGGTAAATATGGACGGACGTGCCCCGGCCAGCTGATTGTACACCGTGGATTCCTGCGCGCATGTTAGCCATGTGCGCCAGCCAGATTCGTTCAGCTGTCCGCTATGATGGACTTAGGTTCCATATGGATAATTAATTATTGTCATGGGATTCTTAGCGTAATTAGCAAGCCATAACGAAACAGTAAGCTGTTTGACAGCAAACCCGAAGGATTTTCAACGAATAACGAACGTGTACTACGTAATTTTAACTGGTAGCAGCAATTATCGAGCAAACACTGTTTACAAAGTGGCACCTCCGCACAATCCGCACCAATTAGGGCCGTGTAGATTCAAGAATTTTCAGGCAGTTATCTCAGCTGGAAAACTCTCTGAAAGTTCCGTCCATTCATAGTTAGTCACCTTGTTCTGTAATTCGCGATTTTTTATTACATCAAGCGACGTATTCACACTAAATGGCGTTTGTCGGCCCTGAAGACTCGCTCACTTAAAGAAAATACCAATGTAGAAAATTTGCAATAATACATGAACATATACAGCGCACATGGACATTTTACATTATTAGGTGGCAAGACTGAGAATGCCGTAGCTTCGGAGAAATCAGTTCCATTGTGCGAATACTGGTCCACAAGGAAAAACGAGTTAAAGCTTACAAACTAAGCAAAACTGGGATGTCAGTGCAAGCGAGAAAACAGCATGGGGTGATATAAATAATTTGTTCCAGGTGACCTTTGCCTCTCCTCTTGAAATATTTACAGTTTGACAGCTAGAAAATTAATAAGCAAACAACATCATGCAACATATCCATATACCTTGAAGTGCCCTCCGTCGACTTGCCTTATTTCACAACCTGTTTCTAACCACCCACATCACCTCGTCCAATTAAAGCTTGGCAGGAACTGCTTATTTGTGTTTTCGAAAATTTTGATTCAAACTTGACTATGGTCTTGGATGTGTATATTCGCAGTCGGAACAGAAATTTTTCAGCTTAGTTATGCATTTTATGCTGTATATGGCCGTCAGCGGTAGTGACCTATGAGGAAACATGCCGAGGGGAAATTCGAAGAGAGGTCGGACGACGTCACTTTTTTTGAACCGCGAACCGGCGGAATTCGAATTGAGGACAATTGGCACTTTTGGTGTCAAAAGTGTGGTTTAGCTAAAACTAACTGGTCTCCCTGGAATCGCTTTTTCGGGGGAGTCATGTGTAAAGAATAGTTTTGGATGAAAGATTCTCCCGATGAATTGGGCAAAAGGAACACTGAGAATGAAATGGATCTTCTAAAAAGACAAACTGTAATTGCAACAGAATAACCGTGTTGGTTAGATGCGAGCAAAAGTTCCACGGGATATGAACGAACTCGGCCCAGAAGTCGTCTTGTCCATGTGTTCGTCGTTTAGACTACGGGTTTGAGTAATCGAGAGGTTGTAGCCAAGATTCTGATGGAAATAGTTGTGGAAATTTCATCAGATTGATTATGTCAGCGACACACACTCTTTACGCTGACACACATCTGCTTCTTGACAGCCCTATAAAAGTCGTCTAGCTTGCCGCGATCGGAGAGTAGAAACGCATTTCCGTGGTGGGTGCACACGAGTTAGACGTTGAGATTGACACAAGCAGAGTCAGGCCGATGCGAAATCACGAATCATTTTCATTCATTTGAAGTACCATGTGAGTGTGGACCGTGAAACATCCAGATTGAATGGATAATGGTTGTACGAGGTTTTTGGGCGACCATAGCCGAAATATGATACTTAGAAGGAGTAGAAATTGGGAAGGGATAAGATGGTAGCAGTACCGAGCTGTTTTTTAAAGTCAACAAATAACAGGATCAGGGAGCGTGAGATGTGACACACTTGTTTCGAATGCTTACAACTCAGACATTTGGGAAAGATGGATGGTTAAACTTAGCAAGAGAACAGTCCGAATCAACCTGGAGAATTTATTCTAAGGAGACTCGGCATGCTCCACGTGAAATGTGTAAAATTTAACATTTATTGCTTCAATAGGTCAACTGAAGGCTGCGAAAGTTTTCCATGTGCCTTAATAACTCTCCATTGAGCTCCTCTCAATATGAGGTGGCATGAAATCGGCATTTGTGATTTCATATATCTAAAAGTTAATTTAATCCCAATTTACTATCCGGCCTCGAAATACCGAAGTTGTGAACCTTTTTTAGGCCGAACTGTATGGAACAATCCTATGTTCGGGTGTATTCTGTGCATGATTGACTCTCTAAAAACGTGCTTATCCAAATGCCTTAATCTGCAGAAAAACCCCATCCGCCTAAACAGGACAAATAAAGTGGACATTTTTGCATCAGTAGGATGCTTAAAACTTTCTACTGAACAAAATGTGCTTATTGAGGCAAACTTTGCCCGAGGGTAAGTCACGGATGTAAATTTGTATCCGTTGTTTGCTGCTTGGCAGAGAGGGGCGAAAGCCTTTATCCTAGGGCCTCAAGAACTGCACAAGATAGCGGCTTGATGGGGATTTTTTCGCATATTTTGCTCGTACAAATACGTGGAACAAATTGTTCACTGTTTATTCCATATACAGAGCCAGCGCGTGTCATTATATATATATATAATTCCAACAATACCCGTGCGTGGAAGCCTTTTCAGGTTACACTTCATTTCTGCGGAGCGCCCACCTACCCTAAATGTACGCTGCTCTTCCCCACGGCTATCAGTGGCCACAGCAGATGTGGGCGAAAGGGATGCCTATCAAGCGTGGAATGGCATGTCACGCCTGCCAGGCTTGGTTGCCTTTAACTGTATGTTATTGCGGGAGACCATATAAGCAAATGATCTGACTTTCCAGACCCGGTTTTCCTGCACCAGCTACCTCTGCCCTAGGGCAGTTGTGAAAACCGAAACCCTGTCCCCACAGCAGTACTCCGAATGACCAGTGCGGACGTTCTTTTTTATTCGGGATACACCAGAAAGACTTAATCCCTTCCGAATTTAGGAGGACACAAACACGATTGACAGCGCGATGAACGAAGGACGACAACGAACTTTCCTACATAAACGATTACCTAGCACTATCCACTCCGTGTCCATTGCAGTGCAGAAAATATTATGCAGGTCTCTAATGTGGTTACCAAGACGGCAACGGCTTCTCTGATGGGCAGTCACATTAGGGAGGGCAGGCTGATCATCACCAGAATAAGCTTGCCAACAAAACTGGTGCACTCTCACCTTGAGTTTATCACAAAACCTGATAAGGAATCGCCTTACCCAGAGTAGGTATGCGGTAAAAGAATCAAGCGAATATTTGGGGGTGTAGTTACCCACTTCTTCGCCCATGGCCCCTCACAGGAAATTGGATTGGCCTGTCAGCACTCAAAAGGTCTACCCAGAGGCCAAGCGCACATCTGGGAGTCGCCATCCAGAATTGCGAAAACTGGGCCACAACAGTCCTGGAGGAGGGAGCGCGTAACAAACTTCCGCTTGGTGATCAGCTTCAAGCTGTACTCCGTCAGAATCAGCCTCTCCGATTGTGGACACATTTGTCACTTATGACCATCACGGCCAGAGTCGCAGACCCTATAGCATTTTACTGAAAAGCCTACACACACCTAGCTGACCACGCTAATCGTGAACGATGTGAGAGGGCAAACAAACGCAAAAAGGAAGCGGCTGTGGGCAAGTAAGCGACGTTAACTTCGTCCCACCGAAAAACCGCTGTTTAGATTCAAAATGTAGTACTCCACAAAGATGCGACTCTTTGGACTGACGCCAATGGTGCCGTCCAACGCCCAGGGGACCTGACAGGGCTTCACGGAGGAATCTTGTCGGTTAAACCGTGCTAAAAAGACCAAGGTATGTTCACCGCAAATCTTTGAACAACAACAAATTCAGACGCCAATGAAGTGGTTTTGCACGAGCTACAGCTAACAACCATCAAAAATTTCAACCGCGAGGATAAAAACTTGCACTCCGGAAATAAAAGTCACACGCAGACCGACCTTCTCTGACCTATGGTCCAAGGATGATTCTCGAAAATGCAAAGCCTAAAACAGACAAGTAGGTCGCGGAGGCCCATTCGGTGGCTCAGACTAAAACCCAGCATACAGCTATTAAGTCCACGAACCTCTCTGGTAGCACACCTCTCGGCTCCCACTTTGTGACGCAGCAGAGACAATGCTGAGGTGCTTATGAGGAAACCGCCTCAGTCTCTTCAACAAACTTCGGGGTATTGAGTAGTCAGCTGACCTTGAACCCCCGTCCATAACAACACCTATTGTGACCTGGCTAATACAAGATGACTAACGTAAAGCGCTCGGTAGACAGTTCTGTTTCCCGAAATGACTCGAAACGTGGGAGGGTGGTTGGGGTGGCCTCAAACCCACCCGCAGCCCAGCCTATCCCGATTGTACCCCCAAGAGCCACCCACGTGCCGTTTTGAGACACACTGGATTCAGTTCCTGCTGTGTGGGACCGATTCCCTTCCTCTAACCTTGCCCCTCACGTCCTCCGATTCTAGTGGATATTTTGTGACCACCATAAATAAGGTAGTTCAACAGAGCGCTTGGACTCAACATTCCGTCGCAGCCGGCAGATACCGCGTCCGCCAACCACCATTTGTGTAGGATTTGGTTATCGCCAAAAGAAGACGTTTAACTGCCCATGTGTTACTTGAATCTTCACTGGAACATAGTGATCACCGTGTGCTGGCATTTGATTCCATCTGATAGTGGGCCAGAAATCCGGAAAATCCACCGTGCAGACTTTTCAGAAATGAGTAGTTTGCTTGAACAGTTAAACTGGAAGCAGCTTCAGTGGAAGAGTTGTACAGGACCAAATTGACCGATATTCTGATAAATCAGGGCGTGCCTTCTTTTGGACTGCAGACCTCACCTGACGCATCTGTCCAACTGACGCGGTGTTCGCTCATTGGAGGAGGCTGGCCTCCAGACAACTTCCGTCGGTCATTCGGACTGTAGTGGTCATTGTCCCTGCTTACATCCTTTTTTCGGGTTGGCGTTTGCCCGAGCTCCTTAAGTTTTCTCTTCAGGATTTTTGTGGCCCTTTCGACGGCATTTGCTGCAGCATGAGGGGACGAGGAGTGTCCAGCTAAAGATACTCGATCCAGCGATTACGCACTCATTTGCAAACTAATATAATTGGGTTAGTGTATAATCGCCAATTTTGTGCAATTTGGTTTCAAGTAAAGAATAAGGTTGATGGAAACCCGGGGACTGCGCCTACCTGATGAGTCCCAAAAAGGGCACAACCGGTCGTGGGCTGTCGACGGATTTTCAGCAACCCTATGAGTAGTACATTACAGAGGTATACTCGATCCAGACTAGCTGACACTGACCAATCAGGGCATGACTTCGTTCGATCTGTAGCCTACACGTGTGGTTTTCGGTCGTTAAGGCGGCTGGTCTCCGGACACAACCTTCCCTCTGTTTGGGAGGAAGCGATTGTCACGCCAATCACCTCATCACAAGCAGAGTGAAACTCTTAGTACAACACATTTCTTCCCAAAACGTTCTTGCATGACAAGCAGGCTCTTATTTATGGACACCCTCAACCGAGCTAAGGTCTAATGGCCGATGCCATATTCCTCGAATTAAGTCGAACAGCAACCGGAAAACATGGCTATTTGACCGTAATGTTGGTGCAGACAATCACCTATTAGCCATAACCGAAAAGCTCGGTTACTCTGAACTGCATGTGCTGCCAGGGTTCTCAAAGGCATTCAGTCGAACCCCCATGTTCCTTTGCTCCCTCAGCCCGAGACTTACGTGATTCCAGAGGAATTTCCACACCGGATTAAAAAGTTTCTATGGGACAGAACACTCCGAGGGAAAGTAAGCTCGGCGCCGGTCCCCATTGGATTTTCTATGGGCTCTGTTTTGGGGCCACTGCTGTTTCTGATCAATGTCAACGACCTTCCAGGTGGTCTTTCAAGTTCATGTCTACTTTTTGCGAAGGACTATAAACCCTGGGGTCAAAATGGATGTACACTCTGCGAAGCGGTGGTCGTTAGATGGGCACCTTCCCCTGAAAGACATAGGGTGCACCTATATATTATTCGCAGGATACTCAGTGAATTTCTCTGTCGTGCACGGCGACAATGGGCCCTAAGATATTACGTTGATAGATAACAAAATGGTTTGGGTATGTGGCTCTCTTCAAACATGTCCTCATTGCGCCATAAAAAATCAGCTCAAAAGACATTCGCCGTTCTACTTGCAATTAGGCGAACCTTCCCTCGTATTACTCGTACGGACTTCCAGATACCATATGCGGCCTACGTCAAACCGCTTCTTGAGTACACCAACCAAGTTGTTTACTCAAGTCTCGAAAAAGATGTAACCGTCGTTGAGCGTTTCCAACCAGCTGTCACGAAGATGATTGCTGGCCTTAAGTTCAGCAGCAATAAAACACATCTCGCGGTGTTTGGCCTATTTCCGCTGGAGTATCGCCACCTCCGGGGACTGCAGTTCTGACGCAGCAAGGGATATTATCTGTCGAGAGTTACCTGGGCTCATTCGTCAATCATGAAACAATGACACTGATACTTGCTACTATGACTTTGTATACGGTCGTGCAACTCTGTATCGGTCCCTTGGCTTCCTTGCTCCGCCCACTATGGTATCTCAAATGGCACGGCAGCTCTACACAGCCCTTTATGGAAACAAAGGAAAATTAGTACAACTGTATTTATAGGGTAGTCACAGTGCGTTCCACAAGGTCGTGCCAGAATATCGCTGAGGGGCGAGAGGCGTCGAGTCAAAGGTGCATGACTCGGATTGGCTGGCATTCTGACCAATCAGGGCATAGCTTCGTCTGGCCCGTGTCCTGCATATGACACATCCGTCCAAATGATGTGCTGTTCGGCTGGCCCCCGAACACTTGCGGACGATATGGATACTGAAGTCGGCCGTCTGGGCTCCTTGGAATCATATTTGGGCGGTGGACTCGGAGTCGATGCGACTCCCCCGATTGTGTGCAGATCACCAACTGTTTCTGACCAGTATAATCTTTCAACATAAACGTTCGAGTCACGTAACCTGGCGGCCACCAACTGCCAATCAACCATGGACCCATTTGGATCACGTTGCCACCAGCCACCGGTGAAGAGCTACGGTTCGAGATTGTCGTTTCTTCTGACCAACCTGGTGTGAGATTCCGTGAGTGTTGCGGAGACAATCTGCAACCTATACGGTTCTCTGCCGTGTATATTAGTGCATGGTGAACGACAGCCGCTGACCGACAAGAACAAAACCGACCCGGGAAACTTGGGCAAAAGCCTCGATCCTGTGTATCAATCCGTGAATCCGTGAAAGCGTAAAGTGCTACTGACAAACGACATACTCGTACCCCAGCTTCGTGCTTGCGGATGAGCCGATTGAGGTAGTAGATAAGTTTTTCTACCTGGGCAGCTGTATCACTTTCGGTGTTCTGGTGGAAGGTGATAATTCCATCCGGATTGGAAAGCCCAGAGCAGCCTTTCGAACCTGTGTCACCTGTGGCGTAGGCCTGACGGCTTGTCCGTTACTGGCCGAGTTTTCAATACTACGAGGATATCCATATTGCTGCATGGGTCAGAAATGTTGCGGCTGCGCACGGAAGACTTCAAAAAACTTTCGGTGTTTGACTCCCAGTCTCTTCGAAGCGTTGTCCGATTCTGGTAGAAACACCGGATCAGCATTGGTGAAATACGTGGAATGGTATTTGGATGAAATAACTTGCCCACGATAGATGAACTGGTCATGCTGCATAGGTTGCGCTGGCTTGGCCACGTGCTCCCTATGTCATTCGACCGACTTCCTCGAACAGTTGTTTTTGCATACCTATGTGAATGGTGGAAACGAGCCAGGGGAGGTCAAACCATGACGTTCATGAACGATATCGCCTTCATTTCGTAGATCTCGCCCTCCTCTACAAAAGAAGCCAAGCCATTGGACGCAAACAAAATGATTGGGCCGTTGCATCCAATGCATATTTTTCACTTCCTCATTTTCTTTATCATCGGTGTACGAAGCTGTGGCAGCTGGAACCACTGCACATTGCTGAACAGTTTTCGATCCGAAAAATTGACTGACTGATGCGTTTTGAACCTAAAGTATGACGGGATCGTTTTTAGGTGACCATCATCCAATGTTACTTTCAGTATTGGCAATGACGACAAACCTGTACAAGACAAAGTCCCTCATCGACGGTAGCAGGACATTATGAAAAGCAATACTAGACCAATACAGTGGATACAGATACAGATACTAATGAAGATGCCAACCTAAGCCGCTTGACAAACTCCAGCTGATCCACATTGTGTTGGACAAGTACCACACTAGATTTCAACTTTTCTATATAAGGCGGGGATCCACGTTTGTTGATGGCGAGAATATGTGAACGTTTTCAGGATGAGAATACAACTCCACTCACAGGCAAAAAAATGCGGAGCGACAAAACCAGCTGTTGGTAAAAGCCCTGGGTATAGCGAGAAGGAAGACTGGTGAAAGTCTTTGGTAGTAACTGCGCACGAAAATTGACTTGGGACCAGTGACTTCACTGGGACGGATGCGGATGGGTTTGAATTAGAGGTGTAAGTCTCTTTTTCTCATCGTGGTGGGGCTTCAATGTTCCCATAGTAAGGAAAGGTGGATTAGGAGAGTTGTATGACCGACGGCGTTTGAAAGCCACCAGAAGAGTCAACTCCGAGTTGATGCCCGAGACAGTTGGTCAGCCTTACGAGTAACTTATTACTCATCGATCTGCAAACAGTGAAATCTTGTGATTGGAGAGGGTTACATTCACGTACTTTTATGCAGGTGGTTCGCTTTTCACACCAAACGAAGATAGAACTGGTCAGACCATTCAAAGAATAGTTTTCAAGTTTGGAGTTTTGAGGGCTAGACAACAGCATTCAGTCACGAAAAACATTGATAATGTTATCAGCGAAAGTTAAAGCGTTATTCTAAGTACGAATTACCCATGTATGGGGAGCATGAACTAACACCTACTGTCCCATATCAATAGCACTCCAGTTTGCAGGTTAAAGCACAAGGAAAGACCGGCTGTTTAACTCTCGTGTTACCTACGCTAACCGTGTTGATTGTACGGTGAACTGGATATGATATTCAGGACCTCCATTAACTCGTTGTCTGAATTATTCGAGAGTCTACGGATGGAGTCGCTTAACTGATGGGTGATTCTCCGCGCTGTGCCGCTGTCTTCGCCTGTGGGTAGTATATGAAACTGACAGGGTGTCATCAAAGTTTCTGATTCATGGTGCCCGAACACCCGTAGTCCAAGAGCGTGTTAACTGACAACTGATACTTTCGTTTATTGTCTGGATACGGTGATCTTTCCGAGATGCCCAGTACAGCCTTCGGCCTCACATTCATCAGCAAGCCTGTCCTAATAATCTCAAACAGATGGTGCAGATTCCACCTATCCAAGGACGGTATGAAGTCGAGATAGCTCAACCATGAACTGAATTCTCCTACTTTGCCGTATCGCCAGGCACCATGCTTTCATCCTTGTCAGCTATCACCTTGGAGACTGTAGTGAATAAGACCTTTCATGCTAGACGCTTCGGGGCTCATTTTGGTATGCACAGGTGACGTCCCTAGCATTCCCCACCCCACCCGTGCAAACGTGTTTGATATAAGGTCTTCCAGCGCATTTCGGTTGCTTGGTAATGTACGAACTGAAAGTACCGTCGCTCGTTTTTATTAGCAGTAGACAATTCACGTCGCCTTTTGTCCCTTCGAATTGGTTTCCAACTTGATTTTCTATCATGTTCTAGAGTGTTTCGAATACGGAATGTCTAAGGTGGGTTTGCGCATGTTCAATACCTCCAGATTGGACCATTTTAGCCTATTCTTTACTCGTGTTATCGGAGCTCTGCCTCTTATCGAGTCCGTATCGGTGAGTTGCTTCCAACGAACTCAGTCATCCTTGGTAACTCATTATTATGCTATGCAGCTGTCCACTCATCGGAAGCTTAGGGGTGATAATACCATCGTCGTGCATTTTTGTTAAGAGTTTACGCGTCGTCCGTACGAGGTGCCGGCGTTTAGTAAGGCCCGTGCTGTCTTCAAGATCTGCAAACTAGCTGAGGATTCCAAATAGAATGGCCGGAGGGTATGTATTGAATGCTCTATTTAACAGTCCAACAAGATGGGGAAGTCGTTGACTTCCTAAGTGACTGTACACAATTGTTGACCTGATTCAGGGGGGTTGGTTGCAACTTGTATGCAACTCGTCAATAGCAAAGCTGACTTCAAAGACCCAAATTACTGGAGAAATTTGGGCGTCAACAAATCTGCTCGTACAGAAACAGCTCATGCTGTACTCATCTACGTCAAATTCTTTCATTCCTATATTTGGCTGCAGGTACAATTTACCTTTAGGGTACCATCGTAACCGTGGTCACTTTCATTTTTGAGTGAAGGAATATTTCCAAATGTGATGTCATTACACAGCACTGTTACAACTCTGAAAGTCACTGCTTTTTATTTCTGCTTTACAGCTCTCGCTTTGAAAGGAATCGATTATGAGTACCGGCCAATTAACATGCTTACTGAACCAGGTGAACAGGTAATTCTTCCAGTGAAGGTGTCATCGTTACTGTAAGATTCATGTGAATGATTGATCGTTTCTTAACGCGATTAAGTAGTCAGATGCCTCAATATTTTCTCTTGAAATGAGGTCACTTGCAGGCCGACATAACAGGGAGGCCCATTACAGTTAATATTCAGCGATCTACGAACAATGTCAATTATTAATTATACATAGTTTGGATTGGATTTAAACTCGCAAAATTTAACATATCCAAGCTGTTTTATGATTCATTTGCTTCGTACCAACAACTGTTATTCTCTTAATCAAATGGGACCACCCGTAGCAGTCGCGCTTTAAGGTGAATCCGAGTTAGCGGTCATTACACGGACACAGGTACCACACTCTCAGGTCCAACTAAATTTGCATCAACGTGTTATGGATGCACCATACAGTGAATTTTGGACTGTAATTGAGTATTTTGTGTGTCAGTGATAACAATGTCTGTCCCTCATTCTGCTGTGAGCGATAAACTAGCCACAGGGCGGCAGTTGGCGTCCTCCAGTGTGGACGGCTGGTCTTCGGTCTTTCGGTTCACTACCCCTGGGTCCCATACCGAGGGCTGACTTATTGTCTGAACAGCTGACACCATTCGGCATATTCGGGTGAAATACTTCACGGGTTCCGTAACAGTTCCTTTAACCATTTTGAACGCAAAACCTAGTCAATGGTGAAGATACCTACCGAAGTCAATGCGTTCTACAGTAAACCTGGGGCATTGCTTGTAATGTCCAGTTTCTTTCGCTTATCTTGGTCATTTCCTTCGATTCGTAATCCTCTCTATTCAAAGGCAGCACTTCTATCTACTACCTAACCAAAAGGTCGTAAGCTGTATTACTTTACATATTCGGGGTATCCGGTTCCTCATGAACTGTTTACGGGTAGCAACCTTGGGCTTACCTATCGGTTATTTATACTGCATGCAACATGTTCCACACTAGAGGTTTTCCAGTCAATGATTCCTCCTCGTACCACTGATGGACAAGCTGGTGTCACGCCTACGCCACGGGTGACACAGGTTCACAAAAGGTGCTCTGACCTTCCCATTCAGGATGGACATCTCCACCCAGTCTGCAGTAACCACTTTAACTTTGCAGATGTGGAGCGCATGCCAAACCACGAGGCGGAATTATTTAGGTTATTCAATATTGTTTACGTTATCATGGCGTCAGTTTTAAGAACAACTGTTGTCTGTGAGCGAATGACCCGGGAACACTTCGAGGTCTGTGAGCAATGCCCCGGGAGCACTTCGACCCCACAGGCGTTAGAGGCTGATAGTGAGTCTTTCATAATCGTTCCAATGACGAAGTTGGAAAGGGAAGGTGAAATAGGACAGCGCCCCCTGACACCACTTGATATAGTGAAATCAGACCAGAGCTTACCTTAGACCTTCACACATCCGCGGGAGTCGGCGTGCAGTGCCTTAATGAGGGTCAAGAATTAATGGGGGTAACCTTTGCTCCACAGACATTGCAGTAGTGCCTGATGGTCTACAGAGTCAAACGTAGCTTTCAAGCTTAGAAAACAACCATTTTCGGTTGTTGGAAACAGTGTGGCTGTTCCAGAATCTGTCGGAGGGTGAATTGTGATCGATGCATCCTCTTGCAGGACGGAAGCCAGCTTGACTTTCGTGGATCTGCCTCTCCTCGTGTTCACTCAGACCAGAGAGCATCTTTGGTGTCACAGCTACTAGGCTGATACCATGTTGGTTTTCACTCAAGGTCCACATACCCTTTTTGAAGATGGGAATAATTGTAGACGTGTCCCAATCTGCTGGCACTTTTTTCTTATTTCCATATCGCACCAATAAACTTTATTAGATGTATCACCAGGAATCCTCCGCCTGCTTTGAAGGAACCTGGATACAGACCATCTGACCCTGATGCCTTCACACGTTTCAGTACGGATATTTCGTACTCTATTTCTTCTTCGGACGGGTGATTAAGGTCCATACCGACTGGGTTGCAGGAGGCCGGTTATTTCCCGTAGCAAAAGCATTCTCCATCTCCCGAGCTTTCGATGTCCACCAGAGCCCTCGGTCTTTCCTTAGACTCTTCACTATTTGGCGCCGTCGTACTCGTCATCTGCTGGTATGGGTTTCCTGGCATCAATCATGGGTAGCGATTTCAACGACATCCAGTGGTTGTGTGGTCGAATTGAAGTTGGACAGACAGCAGTGAATGCCGATAGCATAGTTCCTTCCACATTTTGTGATTCTTCATCCGCGTGCTCACAACCAGTACAGTATTGATTTACTGTGGAGAGTTGTCGGGTTAGCTCAAATCGTAATGTTGAGCTACGGTAGTCCTTTGAAGATGGCGGATTGGCATGTTTCTTACTGACTTTCCAGGATTTGGGGGAAGACGGATTGTAGGGCGTGTACGCACCATAGCGTGATCGGAATCAAGTTGTCCAAGAAGGAGGGGCACCATCATCGACAGCATGACATCAGTGTTCAGCTGCGCTGCCGTACAAATATGGTTTATTTAAAAACTTTATTTTGAAGAAGGGAATAAAGGTGGGCAGGGAAGTGACTTAGCGCCAGCTTACTGAAATGCCTACTCACTACACTCATTCAGGCAATCTGAATAGGAACTAAAAACAGGGACGCCGATAACATCGATTTCCATTCAGCGTCTCCAGTCAGGCGCCAGTGGAGATCACGCTGTCTTCATCCTGGAAGGCGAGTGACACCGACAGCACCCAAACGGTTCATAATCTCTTTCATACCCCTCTGCTAGGTCAGGGTTTGTTCACCATCCCGCTTCGACTATTCTGAATTTGGAACCGAAAGCAGCACTTTATGAGGCAAACGATGGTTCGGCATACGCAATGCATGTCTTATAATGAAAATCGTTCAGCTATAACACCTTTTCGGTGCCTAGCTGCCGTGCCACCTGAAGGAAGTATGAGGGCTGGGATACTGCCACGTTGCATAAGCCTAGACATAGGAAGTGGAGAGGCAGAGGTCGAGTGCGAACTGCGGAATTTCCGGTCAGTAACTTCGCGCTCTAACCACCGAACCATCTCGCCGCCGTACATGGCCTAACCAACGCAGCTCCTGGTGCTGGACACATTTTTCATTGAAAGTGCTCGTTGCTTAACCGGAAACTCGCTTTCTAATTGCTTCGTTACGGATTCTCCGACACCACCCCCAGGAGCTCTGATTCAGAGACAACGATTATTGAGGACCTGAAGACGCCTCAGCTCCGCTGCTCTAACAAGTCAAGTATCATAACCATACAACAAATCAGCCCTACCTTATCCTGATATACACACGTCCCTGGAGATTGAGGGATGTATCCGTTTGACGACATAGGTGTCTCAAAGTGTTGAATTTATTCGTCAGTGCTTCTCTCCTTTCTTGTTGGCATTCAAATCACCGAGAACCGACATGTGGAGCAAGCCTGATAGCACTGCTTCAGCAGCACTTTCTGAGCTGTAGTCCCTAAACAAGTCAATGTGTTCCAGTTAAGCGATATGGTTGTTTTGAGGATCGACGACATCGAACGATGATTCAGTGATCTCCATGGTTGTCAGTCGCCTTCCTCTCCTGTCAAGGCTTCCGAGTCAGGTAGTGCCACCTTGTTTTAA
>NW_008752074.1:157421-177379 GCF_000715545.1 Opisthorchis viverrini | reverse complement strand
GAACTGAAAGTACCGTCGTTCGTTTTTATTAGCAGTAGACAATTCACGTCGCCTTTTGTCCCTTCGAATTGGTTTCCAACTTGATTTTCTATCATGTTCTAGAGTGTTTCGAATACGGAATGTCTAAGGTGGGTTTGCGCATGTTCAATACCTCCAGATTGGACCATTTTAGCCTATTCTTTACTCGTGTTATCGGAGCTCTGCCTCTTATCGAGTCCGTATCGGTGAGTTGCTTCCAACGAACTCAGTCATCCTTGGTAACTCATTATTATGCTATGCAGCTGTCCACTCATCGGAAGCTTAGGGGTGATAATACCATCGTCGTGCATTTTTGTTAAGAGTTTACGCGTCGTCCGTACGAGGTGCCGGCGTTTAGTAAGGCCCGTGCTGTCTTCAAGATCTGCAAACTAGCTGAGGATTCCAAATAGAATGGCCGGAGGGTATGTATTGAATGCTCTATTTAACAGTCCAACAAGATGGGGAAGTCGTTGACTTCCTAAGTGACTGTACACAATTGTTGACCTGATTCAGGGGGGTTGGTTGCAACTTGTATGCAACTCGTCAATAGCAAAGCTGACTTCAAAGACCCAAATTACTGGAGAAATTTGGGCGTCAACAAATCTGCTCGTACAGAAACAGCTCATGCTGTACTCATCTACGTCAAATTCTTTCATTCCTATATTTGGCTGCAGGTACAATTTGCCTTTAGGGTACCATCGTAACCGTGGTCACTTTCATTTTTGAGTGAAGGAATATTTCCAAATGTGATGTCATTACACAGCACTGTTACAACTCTGAAAGTCACTGCTTTTTATTTCTGCTTTACAGCTCTCGCTTTGAAAGGAATCGATTATGAGTACCGGCCAATTAACATGCTTACTGAACCAGGTGAACAGGTAATTCTTCCAGTGAAGGTGTCATCGTTACTGTAAGATTCATGTGAATGATTGATCGTTTCTTAACGCGATTAAGTAGTCAGATGCCTCAATATTTTCTCTTGAAATGAGGTCACTTGCAGGCCGACATAACAGGGAGGCCCATTACAGTTAATATTCAGCGATCTACGAACAATGTCAATTATTAATTATACATAGTTTGGATTGGATTTAAACTCGCAAAATTTAACATATCCAAGCTGTTTTATGATTCATTTGCTTCGTACCAACAACTGTTATTCTCTTAATCAAATGGGACCACCCGTAGCAGTCGCGCTTTAAGGTGAATCCGAGTTAGCGGTCATTACACGGACACAGGTACCACACTCTCAGGTCCAACTAAATTTGCATCAACGTGTTATGGATGCACCATACAGTGAATTTTGGACTGTAATTGAGTATTTTGTGTGTCAGTGATAACAATGTCTGTCCCTCATTCTGCTGTGAGCGATAAACTAGCCACAGGGCGGCAGTTGGCGTCCTCCAGTGTGGACGGCTGGTCTTCGGTCTTTCGGTTCACTACCCCTGGGTCCCATACCGAGGGCTGACTTATTGTCTGAACAGCTGACACCATTCGGCATATTCGGGTGAAATACTTCACGGGTTCCGTAACAGTTCCTTTAACCATTTTGAACGCAAAACCTAGTCAATGGTGAAGATACCTACCGAAGTCAATGCGTTCTACAGTAAACCTGGGGCATTGCTTGTAATGTCCAGTTTCTTTCGCTTATCTTGGTCATTTCCTTCGATTCGTAATCCTCTCTATTCAAAGGCAGCACTTCTATCTACTACCTAACCAAAAGGTCGTAAGCTGTATTACTTTACATATTCGGGGTATCCGGTTCCTCATGAACTGTTTACGGGTAGCAACCTTGGGCTTACCTATCGGTTATTTATACTGCATGCAACATGTTCCACACTAGAGGTTTTCCAGTCAATGATTCCTCCTCGTACCACTGATGGACAAGCTGGTGTCACGCCTACGCCACGGGTGACACAGGTTCACAAAAGGTGCTCTGACCTTCCCATTCAGGATGGACATCTCTCGCAAGACCACCGAGACTGATACAGCATCCCAGGTAGAACAACTTATCTACTACCTCAATCGGCGCATCCGCAAGCATGAGGCTAGGGTTCGAGCCCACCCAGTCTTGCAGTAGCACTTTACACTTTGCAGATGTGGAGCGCATGCCAAACCACGAGGCGGAATTATTTAGGTTATTCAATATTGTTTACGTTATCATGGCGTCAGTTTTAAGAACAACTGTTGTCTGTGAGCGAATGCCCCGGGAGCACTTCGACCCCACAGGCGTTAGAGGCTGATAGTGAGTCTTTCATAATCGTTCCAATGACGAAGTTGAAGAGGGAAGGTGAAATAGGACAGCGCCCCCTGACACCACTTGATATAGTGAAATCAGACCAGAGCTTACCTTAGACCTTCACACATCCGCGGGAGTCGGCGTGCAGTGCCTTAATGAGGGTCAAGAATTAATGGGGGTAACCTTTGCTCCACAGACATTGCAGTAGTGCCTGATGGTCTACAGAGTCAAACGTAGCTTTCAAGCTTAGAAAACAACAGTGTGGCTGTTCCAGAATCTGTCGGAGGGTGAATTGTGATCGATGCATCCTCTTGCAGGACGGAAGCCAGCTTGACTTTCGTGGATCTGCCTCTCCTCGTGTTCACTCAGACCAGAGAGCATCTTTGGTGTCACAGCTACTAGGCTGATACCATGTTGGTTTTCACTCAAGGTCCACATACCCTTTTTGAAGATGGGAATAATTGTAGACGTGTCCCAATCTGCTGGCACTTTTTTCTTATTTCCATATCGCACCAATAAACTTTATTAGATGTATCACCAGGAATCCTCCGCCTGCTTTGAAGGAACCTGGATACAGACCATCTGACCCTGATGCCTTCACACGTTTCAGTACGGATATTTCGTACTCTATTTCTTCTTCGGACGGGTGATTAAGGTCCATACCGACTGGGTTGCAGGAGGCCGGTTATTTCCCGTAGCAAAAGCATTCTCCATCTCCCGAGCTTTCGATGTCCACCAGAGCCCTCGGTCTTTCCTTAGACTCTTCACTATTTGGCGCCGTCGTACTCGTCATCTGCTGGTATGGGTTTCCTGGCATCAATCATGGGTAGCGATTTCAACGACATCCAGTGGTTGTGTGGTCGAATTGAAGTTGGACAGACAGCAGTGAATGCCGATAGCATAGTTCCTTCCACATTTTGTGATTCTTCATCCGCGTGCTCACAACCAGTACAGTATTGATTTACTGTGGAGAGTTGTCGGGTTAGCTCAAATCGTAATGTTGAGCTACGGTAGTCCTTTGAAGATGGCGGATTGGCATGTTTCTTACTGACTTTCCAGGATTTGGGGGAAGACGGATTGTAGGGCGTGTACGCACCATAGCGTGATCGGAATCAAGTTGTCCAAGAAGGAGGGGCACCATCATCGACAGCATGACATCAGTGTTCAGCTGCGCTGCCGTACAAATATGGTTTATTTAAAAACTTTATTTTGAAGAAGGGAATAAAGGTGGGCAGGGAAGTGACTTAGCGCCAGCTTACTGAAATGCCTACTCACTACACTCATTCAGGCAATCTGAATAGGAACTAAAAACAGGGACGCCGATAACATCGATTTCCATTCAGCGTCTCCAGTCAGGCGCCAGTGGAGATCACGCTGTCTTCATCCTGGAAGGCGAGTGACACCGACAGCACCCAAACGGTTCATAATCTCTTTCATACCCCTCTGCTAGGTCAGGGTTTGTTCACCATCCCGCTTCGACTATTCTGAATTTGGAACCGAAAGCAGCACTTTATGAGGCAAACGATGGTTCGGCATACGCAATGCATGTCTTATAATGAAAATCGTTCAGCTATAACACCTTTTCGGTGCCTAGCTGCCGTGCCACCTGAAGGAAGTATGAGGGCTGGGATACTGCCACGTTGCATAAGCCTAGACATAGGAAGTGGAGAGGCAGAGGTCGAGTGCGAACTGCGGAATTTCCGGTCAGTAACTTCGCGCTCTAACCAGGAAGTGGAGAGGCTGAGGTCGAGTTCGAACTGCGGAATTTCCGGTCAGTAAATTCGCGCTCTAACCACCGAACCATCTCGCCGCCGTACATGGCCTAACCAACGCAGCTCCTGGTGCTGGACACATTTTTCATTGAAAGTGCTCGTTGCTTAACCGGAAACTCGCTTTCTAATTGCTTCGTTACGGATTCTCCGACACCACCCCCAGGAGCTCTGATTCAGAGACAACGATTATTGAGGACCTGAAGACGCCTCAGCTCCGCTGCTCTAACAAGTCAAGTATCATAACCATACAACAAATCAGCCCTACCTTATCCTGATATACTCACCTCCCTGGAGATTCAGAGATGTATCGGTTTGACGCCATAGGTGTCTCAAAGTGTTGAATTTATTCGTCAGTGCTTCTCTCCTTTCTTGTTGGCATTCAAATCACCGAGAACTGACATGTGGAGCAAGCCTGATAACACTGCTTCAGCAGCACTTTCTGAGCTGTAGTCCCTAAACAAGTCAATGTGTTCCAGTTAAGCGATATGGTTGTTTTGAGGATCGACGACATCGAACGATGATTCAGTGATCTCCATGGTTGTGTCAGTCGCCTTCCTCTCCTGTCAAGGCTTCCGAGTTAGGTAGTGCCACCTTGTTTTAAACGTGCTAAGCATATATGATGATGCGGATATGTCCAGTATGCTCTCGTTCAGCAGTAACACCCTTTCGGTGCCTAACTGCCATGCCACCCGAAGGTTGCACGAGGGCTCGGATACTGTCAGGTTGCCCAAGCCTAGACAGGGGGAGTCGAGACGCGGAGGTCTGGTTCGAACCACGAACCTTCCGGTCAGTAAATTCGCGCTGTACCTACTTGGGCCATATCGCCCCCCCCCAATGTGCTCTTGTGAACTGGTAAACACATTTTCGCTTCGCATGCCAGATGTATGGAGTTCAACTCGATTGAGTAGGAGAGAAGCTCGAGTTGAGTGCTAGCTGTTTAGTGAGGCCAGAACAAAATGAGTGCATCGAGACGTAAAGAATGTTGTTCACAGATGTCCCTGTTGTTGCAACCTAACTGGGGTTACATATGGGCCTGCAAATATGTGTTCGAGATAGTTGTTCGTCTTGACCATATTTTCATTGTGATGGCGTTCCTAATGGTATTCTCACGCTCATCTCTTATTCAGTTTAGTGAAGAGTTTCGGAAGGTGAATCCCAAGTGTGAATTACCTGCGCTGCAAATTGATGGATTAACTCTGACACAATCTGTAAGTTTGCACCCATGATGCCCCTCATCTGAATTTGGTAAAGCACTTCCGTATATCGATACCTGGTTTAGGTCGCTAATCTTAAACGACAGAGCGGTCCCAAACGTCTGGTTTGTTTGGTATTACATTGGATCCCGGTTACAAAATACCTGGTTTTCGTGGTGAAAATTCAGTACCGCTATTTGTTCCCACTATTTACTGAAAATCTACTGAACCCAGTTGCCATCTATGGCGAAGATTCAGTACGGTTATTTGTTCTCACTATTCACTGAAAATCTACTGAACCCAGTTGCCATCTTTGGTGCGTTCGTTGCCGTCCATTTTGGACGACTTAAGGCGCCCATTAAATCCTTTTCATGATACAAGGTTTGTGAAGTAACTCACGAGGATCGACCCATATAGCAAATATCCATAAGCTCACCGATTTTCATTAGCGCTTTTCACTTTTTGCTTCATTACAATGGCAGGTTAACCGTTTTTGAGTAACGATAATCGGTTTGATAGTAAACGCGAAATTAATTATGAGACCACGACATTCTGCACACTATTCTCCCAGAACACTTCTGTGGGTGTCTTTTCTTCCAGGATATAAAATAAGCATCATTTGACACTGGAGTTTACGGAAGATTAGGTGGTCCGAAAACCTTTGGGCGGTACTCAAGTGACGGTAGGTGGTTACCAATAAGAAGGGTTCAACCACAGTGTCATTTCAGATGTGTTAAACATACGACTGCTCTCGGGACGGAAAGGTAAAAGAGACAACTCATTCACTAAGGTGCTGACCAGGAAGCTCATGGTTCGAGCCAATCTGTTGCGTTTCCTTCACTCCTATCATGGCTTACGCGAACTTGCAGTACATCATCTCTCCCGCGAAAGCTATGAGGCCTTATTCAGTCGAATGCTCAATGCAGTTTCGTGCAACTATCCAATGAACCAAATGGGACTTTTTGCTTTCCCAGCCCAAAGTAAATCATCGAAATGTCTCCTTCGATGAATCAACCACCAATAATTTTAATGTTTACTTATGACAACTGCTGACATTAATCTCCATGAGGGAAATGCGCATTCTCAACGGAGTTAGGCTGACGGAATCGCATCTCTCACATAAGTGTGAAGGGTCCTAGTTAAAACTTTGTTAGCTACCAAGTTTACCTTCACCGACAGCTCAACTGGTTGTCATGTCGGTGATTTTATGAATGGTACTGTCGTGTTAGATCAACTTGTTTGCCCGGACGTTTATAGATCTAGTCCCGCACAGAGTTCCCACGTGGTAGTCGCATACGTATGATTTCACGGCTAATTACCCAGTGGATGATAAGGCGGTGGCTCACTGATGCCGAATCAACAAGTTACTGGTGTAAGTCGCAAAGCTCTTCGCCTCGAAGTCGTTTATTAGCAAACACCAACTAAACGGTTACAAACTATTGGACAAGAGAGTAAACATCTCATATGCCTCTCGTTCTTAAAAACTGAAGATGCTCACGCATCTTCGTGAACTTTCGTGGATATTCATTGGCTATCACGTAAGTGTAAACGTACGCTTCAAAGCAGTTGCACAAGCTCCACCTTCCATTAAACGCGAGGCGGAGTTATCAGAAAACGACATACTAGCATGCCTAATTAGTAGTATCCGCCGGTACACCGGTTGTCTTTTTACATAAAGGGGCAACATTTGTCTTGATTGTTTTAGAACGACCCACAATCAGGATGGTCCTGTGCTCTCCTTGAAGTGTATTTTTAGTACCCCTTGTTATTGTATGTTTTCTGCTTTGCTCTTTTCCCTTTTGTCACACTTCCCCAAACAATCAGCTCTCACAAAACGATTTGGGGAAACAACGTACTGTTCATATCGCCTACTGAAAACTGTCAAACTGGTTTCCCTAGTTCCTGATTTCCAATGTTAGCGTCTTGTGCACCATGTGAAGTATACTAAGTTTGCTACTGATGAGCTGGTTTCCACCATCAGTCTCTTTCATTTTTTCCCGCCAAAACTAGCTTCCAATAATTGAATATTTGGAAGAGACACGAGCTCAGATTGGACGCCCATTGCTTCCAAAGGACCCGGCCAAACGAGCTGTTGTTAGGAAGTTGTCGGAAATCATCAATTCTGGGATCCAACCGCTGCAGAATCTTTCTGTTATGCGGTATCTACCACCAGATGTGTCCAGGGATCAGTGGGCCCAACATTGGATCAACAGAGGCTTCCAAGGTAAACATTACGATTTTGTAATTTTTTAAGTGACCTCTCCCCATTCACGAAAACCACCATTGTTTTCTACCACTGTAACCGACGGATTAGGGATACAGGGTTTCTTAAACACACCTCGGTTGACAGCATGCCATTGTTACCTACCTGATGAGTATTCGAATGTATCCACCGTACACATGGGTATGATGAGTCGAACTCTTTCTCCTCATCTTTTACACACTCGAGCGCTACAAAGCGTTACAAGCAAACTTGTTGACTGCTACTTTTAGGAGCAAGGTTTTGGGTCACCTTCAAACGGCCTGAGCCATTTCCCCTCTCAAACCCAATATCATATAATTCTGCCTCGCATTTTCTTCAGTCTGTGTAACTGGTTACGCTGTTTAGCGTTTCTTCTTACTGTCAAACTGTCGTCCGATTTAGACTCGCCTTATTGTTGTTTCTAGTGGTGTACCGGGATGGTTTATCCGGTTGTATGGCGTATTCGGGTCAGGTGTTTCTCTGTTCTGTAATGTTTGTTTGCCTGAGAAGCGTCGCAAGGCTAGAAAAAAATCCGTCTTCAGGAGGGTAATATACCGCATGGAGTTGTTCTTCAAACTATTTTCAAGCTCCTGATTTGTCTACCCTGGTTCTCCATCGCGTGGTGGGTCCGGAGGGGCGAGATGGCTGAGTGATTAGAGCGTGGATTTACTGACCAGAAGGTCCGTGGTTCCAACCCGACCCCTGCCTATGCTTGGGCAACCTGGCAGTATCGCAGTCCTCATGCTTCCTTCTGGCGGTCTGGTAGCCAGGCACCGAAAGGGCGTTATAGCTGAATGATTTATTTTTATATATTCATGGTCAGTCCGGATACATTTGAATCATCGATTGTGAGTCGATACTCACCCAACAGATTACAGTTATGCTCTGCGGAACGTAGGTTTGCTGCTCAATGAGGCTCTTTTAACGGACAACCTCACTTGGAATTCATTGAGCATACGTTTTTCGTGCACTTACCTGCGTCTTGAGGAATGCAACTATAATGTGATGCTGCAAGCGTTACCAATAAAACACCGAATACAAAGGAGCTTGCATGGGATAAACATACCTACTCATTTACCCGTCCTAGCTCATAGCTTTCCAACTAATTTATGCAATCGTTCACCCTTCCATTGCGTGACGCGCTGTCATCAACTATCGCCCATGTGCAATACCTACCCCTCCCTATGGCCACTGGTTTTCTTAGCCACGAATTCCCGTAACCTGTTGCGATATGAACTCTAAGTGGCGATGTTAAAAGTTACCCCGATGCATAGGCTTTCTTTCATTTGTTGACAACAGATTGACTATTATGCGCGGAGTGATTGTTGTTGCATTGACTGGTGTTGTTCCTATCGTTCGATGAACTTGGGGTTATCCTATAGGTTTGGCAGTCTGCATTATATGCTAGGACACCTGCGATGGGTTTCTGATCTCTATGTCCACTCCATTGCCATAGCAAACTCGTCAATATTGATTGACGAGTTAATCGTATATCATGCCGGATGTGACATTGTAGTTCTCGAATTCGGTGCATACCTGGAGTCTTTAAATAAAAAAAACTAACGCTGCTTGTCTGTGTTCCGTCAAATGGTATTGATTCTCGAATCGTTCGAAACACTGAAAAGAACCAGTTGTATTCAAATATCCACAAATTCCGCGTATTTTCACTTTCCAGCCCTTGAGGACGAATTGGCAAAAGTGGCTGGGAAATTCTGCCTTGGAGACGAGCTCTCGATGGCTGATATTTTTTTGGTACCACAAGTTGTGAATGCACATCGGTTAGTTTTTTGTTTGTTTGACATGGTTCTGTGATTCACACGATCAGTTGATTGACACGTAGTTGCCTGTTTCGGATTGTCGTCATGTAGGATTATTTTTGCATGTAGATTACTCATTCCTTTAAAAGAGGTATTGTGATCTATTCCTACAATCCCAGAGCCTACAAAGGGGGTACCATTGCTCTGCTGTTTAGATCATCTCCCCATACCATCCAACTGTACAGAGTAGAATGTCGGTACAGTCAGTGAGTTTCTGACCACATAATGAACACCGCTACCAAGTGAGTGTTACTCACTGAGATGCCGGCGTCATCCGTGAAATCAGCATTGTACGCTGTGTCAATACTTCCTGGAGAGGGTTGCCCCTGACACACCGATGTCGTGGTAATCATGCGATGTTTCGTTAACATCAGGATTACCAGTGATGATTGCTGATAATATTTATTAGTAAGTATTGTATACGTTGTTCAAGTGTACCAGTATGAGTGCATACCGTGAACCAGGAGGTATTATTTATCAAACTTGGTTATCATCTTGGCGTAGCCTTATTCACACAATCCATCACAGTATATAAATTGTGGTACATGAATTTATTTCTTCCGGGGGTCGCTTTGCCACTGAAGGTCATAATACCGTGCCTTCGGATACATTCATACTATCACAAAGTGTGAACATTGAACGGATGGTGCGCTCCGCCGTAAAAAATCGTCCAGCTGTAGCACCGTTTCGGTCGCTAACTGCTATGCCACCAGAAGGATACATGAGGGCCGGGTTGCCCAAATGTGGGCAGGGGAAGTCGACAGGCGTAGGTCGGGTTCCGGTCAGCATATTCGCGCTCTAATCACTGAGCCATCTCGCCCACCGTAACGAAACCGACGTGCGGAACGGGGTGCTTCCGCTGCTGTTAAGGTACTGTGCCTCGGTAAGCTACCTTCCACTTTGTGAATTGTTCAAGTTCCTTAGAAATGGGTCCAGATTCAATACCGAAAACCCGTCGACTTTGTAATCCGCCAGAATCCCGTCCAGTTCTATGCACTTATCTTCTGTTGAAAGCTCTAGACGGACTACTGACTGGTGTTGTGAATTTTTCATCGAGAGCCCCAAGTGATGTACAAGACTCGTGTATCTACAATGGATGCAGCAGTCTGTCTCCATCGCACAGTTTTGAAGGCTTTAGCTTTCAGAACGAAGTGCTTCCATTCCTACAACATGGACTTAGTAGTTTCTTCGTTCCCGCTGCATAAACTTTCTCGGATGAGCATACGAGGAACCTCCCTGTCCCTGTCCCTTCGACCGAAATTAGTAAGTTCATATTGGTGGAAGGTCATCGAAGATTCACGAAGGAACTTCATTGTCACTGTTTCTATCGAGCTATTCTGGTCCTCGTAACCAGCTAGCAGCTAGTTTTGTTTATCAAAATCCCCACAGTTTCAGGTTAGCATTGCCGTGCAAGTCCACATGGACCCGTGGATCGTAGTTCTTGGGTGAATAAACAAACCGGGACGGTTTACATATGTTTATTACTAACAAACTTGTACTGTTATAAAAACGTTGTGCATTCAACCCTGCTAGTTTTTTTAGCCAGGTTGGCCTTGATGAAATCGTTATTAATTGCACGTCGTCTCATTATGACGGAATCTGGACAACTGCATGGTGTGTCCACCCTGGGGGCTATGCCGACTGGAATATTTTTGTTGCTTTAACCTTGTTAGAAAAACCAACTGCGGGCAACCAGATTAAAAGCCGCAATCCCTTATATTATGGTGCGGTCTAGCGGAAAAACCGTATTGTCAGGTGCGGCAGTGGTTTTAGGGCAGTAGTTTGTTTCCTTCAGGCACTCGGCATTTCCATATTTATGGAGACATAGTGGCGAGATGGCCGAAGTCGTTAGAGCGCGAATTTACTGACCGGAAGGTCCGTGGTTCGGACCCGACCTCTGCCTCTGGACACCCCCTGTCTAGGCTTGGGCAACCTGACAACCTTTGGGTGGCATGGTATTTAGGCACCGAAAGGTTACTACAGCTGAACGATTCTTTTACGATGGAGATAGCGATGCTACCAAGGAAGAGTAGGTTGGAAAAGTCAGCTCTGTAAATCGTACACTCCGGGCGTGCAGCAGTTGGCCGCGACTGACGGTGAGTCATCCTATACGGTTGAAGTACTATTAAAAAGTAAACGTTTGGTACCACCTGATGTTATCAGTAGCACTTAAGAGCAAGGTGCGCACGTCCCACCCTCTACTTCCCCGAACTAGACCAGTCCTCCACACCAAACTGGGTCGGACTGCAAGGTCGTAGGCTTCTCTAGAAGGTGCTCTGGAGAAAACCTTATCGCTCACCGTTTTGTTGGTAAGATCTGGAAGTTGAAAGCTTGAGTTGGGTTAGTAAGACCCCACTCAGACCCATATCCCGGACGTTTGGAAAAGGACTGGACTTCAAAACTCGGTCGGATACGAAGACATATTGTGCATATAAAAATATCACTGAAGAAATTAAGCTTCGAACCTGGTGCATTATAATCCTACTGGATAAGGCTGATGATGATAGGTCTGAACGGCGAACAACACTTGTTTCCAAAGAACTCAAGCGCTATGGTATCGACATTGAAGCATTGAATAAGACAAGTTTGACAGAATAAAGCAGGACATGGAACTGGATACACTCTTCTGGACGGGACTTTCAAAAAACCGTCGACAGGAAGACGGAGTTAGGTTTGCAATATCTGGAAACTTGTTTTCAGCAATCTTTGATGAGCCAAACTGTATCAATTCAACATTAATGCCAAATCAAATTCGATTGGCAAGATGGCGTTTTACTACATTTGTGAGCGTCCTTGCACCCACAAGTTCTCATTATGAAGTGCAAAAATGGGTTTTGCACTCAGCTGTCGAGCGTTATTCAACCGATACCAGCCATCTTTTCCTCTCAGCGATTGAGTTGATCAAGACTCGGAAACCTTGAAGAAAATGATGGGATTCTTTAAAATTCGATCGACGAATAATTTTTAGTGGGAAAGTGTGTTAACCCAGTTTTTTCACCTCGGTGGTTCCCTCACCTTCGACCAAATGATCGACAAAGAGTTGGACTTGCGAAAATCGGAGGGTAGCGTCGATTTCGGTAGAGGTCAAGAACATGAAAATCTCGACCAGTCATGCTATCTCAGCGAGCTACCGAGAATATACCGGAATATCAATTGGTTTCATCTGCTATATCTGCAGAGAAGTATAAGCATACATTAGTCAGATCGAGCTCCGAATACTCAAATTCCTCGGTAGGCGACAGTTTGCGTAATCCAGGGCACCTTAATCCACAACCAATTGCGCTAACCAGACCACGCGGAATGAATGGGATTGGATCGGATATCCAAACAATTGTTGCAATACCGACAGTTGAAGAATGCTCTTCGAGACCGAGGAAAGCGTAAACTGCGGTGCGGAAGCGGAATTGAGGCGATTTGAAAAAAAAGTTTTTTGACCTTACATCATGACGAAATCTGGTGGTGGACAAACACAGCTGGCAAATGTCTTACTCGTAGACACTGAGACGTAAATTTTCTATTCGAAAGTGATGAGTGTGCCAACACCATCATCGGGTGGCGCTACCTTTGCATGGTAGTTTGTTTGTTCTTTGAGCCGGACATTTCGGTTGCAAGCGTTTCATCAACAATCGAGGTGACAGTGCAGTGGAGTGGAACGTATCGATGGGTCAGCGGCTGTACATTAAGTAGTCGGGCGTGTGTTAATGTGCGTGGTGCTAGTCCGGGGGCTAGCCTTCGAACATGCTAGGTTGTCCAGTTAGGCGGTTCCATTGCTCGGTCTGCTCGGTCGGTGACTACCTGACCTTCGAGTTTGGCGTTCCCCGCTTTCATTCTCTGATCCGTGTTGAAGCGAGTTCTCTATCTAACCTTGGTCGATCTGATTCCAAGTTTGTTTCTTGGTTCGATAATCCGATATTCGACCCTCTGGGGATTCCGGTTGAAATATCAGTTCTCTGCACATGATGGTGCCTATAGTACAGTGATAAAGTCATCGAACAGACCGATTTACTGCAGTTCTGGTACCAACACGCCAAAGCAGTTGCTTCAGGTGCGTTTCTCAAGGCAACCAAACACAGCATTGACCTTTGCCATCTGCGCTTTCGATTCGCTATTTGTTACCAAGCTTGTTGACAAGGTGCTGTCTAGGTAACCGGAATCAATATAATGGGGTGCATTACAACCAATCACTTGAATGCCCGCTGTTTTCTGCTCTGACTGCGTTGCATGCTAACACAAGATGAGTAGAAAGGTTTATGACCGGCGAAAGTAGGGGGCGAATGATGCCGAGGTCGTCGTTAGGGCGAGATGTTTATGTAGCCGAAGCCTTTGGCTGAACATCCGGACATGTGGTTGTTAGACTTGGAGACATCCTCTTATCAGATGTCTGATAACGAAGCTCCATAGCTGAATGCTACTTTTGTTTGTATTATTTTTGGCCTACTTGAATCGATATCCTCGGATGCCAACATACACAGTGCTATATTTTGAATTCCTAGGTTCCACATAGACATGTCGCAATATCCACTGATCGAACGGATTTCCAGTTCTCTCAGGGAGCTTGATGAGTTTCGAAGGACGGCACCTGAAGTGCAACCGGATGCACCACAACGAGGCTCTCGTACGGGAAATTTATAGGAACACTTTCAACTGCATCCTGGGGAAGGCCTTATTACAACTTTACAACCTGTTCGATTTCGTGAACGATTTGGCTATTCTTTCACCTTTCTCTATGATTTTCGTTTCTTATGCAATGTATTGTTACCCGTGTGGATTGTAAGTCATAATGATCGTAAAAAATCCCGCTGCTCTTATTATTCACGACGGTTGGCTGCCACGACAGATTGAGTTGGTTTCTGTGCACGCCTTGAGATTCCATGAAAAAGTCACTTTGTACCGAAAGACGGAGAATCATCTTTATCACAAATAACTGGCGGTGCGCGCTTTTGAGATTATGACCCACAAACTTCCGTGTAGCAGCTGTCCCAACCATGAACGTCCAGTCAGCAGTTTGATTGGCCTACACTTTGAGAAGCTCTAAGTAGTAGGTTTTGTCATCTCGTCCTTAGTAGTATTATCATCCCAAATGATTGATTAAACTTGAATCATCCGCGGCATAACTTGGAGTTCAGGCTTCCGTTTTGTCCACCTGGTCTTTGGAGATGTCCGTTCAGGTAAACTCAGTTTTCCTACTGAATACTCAGCAAAATGGTATCACGAGATTGCAAAAGGAGTCTGCAATCAGAGCTATGCGCTCAGCCGGCGCACGTCAAGAACAAGACGGAAGTGTGAGAGCTTCGCTGTTGGTCTGCGACGTTCAGCGTGTCTGGACCGTCAAGCGCCCATTTGGGCGGTAGAAACTGATAGAAACGTATGTTGTATCTTTTTCAACCAAGCAAATGAGCAATGTGGACTACATTATAGGCACACAACAAACAAACTTCATTTCTACTCAGTGGTGCTTAACTTAGCTGGGAGTTGTCATAGGGAAGTGCTGTTCTCAGTTGAGAGACGATACAATCCGGTCAACATAGATTTCCGCACTGGGTGCAATGTACGAGGACTGTGACGACTGACTCATCAGTCGCCCGCTCTCTGCTCTTCTCACTTTGCTGAAAGGCCGTGCAAAGTGTGGTTCTGTCACCGAAGACCCAATGACGCCCAAGGCCTTCCGTTCACAAAGATAATCACGATGATCTGCGTCTTAGCCATACTAATGGCCACAAACATGTAAATCAATGGCATTCGGAAATGTTTATCCTGTCGAGAGAGTTTTTACATTTACAGAATACTCTTCATCCGTCTGGACCCAGTGTACAGAGACAGACCATCTACTGTGAAAAGCAAAATCCACTTCTTCGCCTTGGTCTCTCTTGGGTAAGGATTGGGTGTTCTTTAGAGGGAACTGCAAACGGATTAAGTTGGCTGATCAACTGTCTTGATGTTCCCAAGGTAAATCATGTATTCAGCTAACCGATCGGTGTCCACCGAAACTTCGAGGTTCATATTCTCCAGCTTATCTACATCCGACTGTCCGCCTTATTAGCTGGCTGGGTTCCACTTGCATCAGGTGCCCATAGTTGAAGGCCATTCTACCAGAAGGTTGCGCCAGATGTTTCCGGCGAATGCAATCAGCTGATTGGCTGCATTGGTGTGTCGGATACCAGGCAGGAGCGGCAATGCACGCACCAAACGACAACTGACACATTTACTTCAAAGTAGTCTCTCGGATAGACGACTGAAGGGATGGTTATGTACCCTATCAGAAGGATTTGTGGGTGACAGAGAATAGCGTGCGTGATGGTACGCCCGTACACGCTATCTAGCAGACACCAATCGTTAAGGCTGATGTCTTGTCAGATATCTTGAACAGAAGGCCTGAAAACTTGCATATGTCATTGTAGAGCATCTCATTTGTACAATGGTTGTGCATCTGCTTAGGCCCAAGAAATGAATCTTCACCTTTCAGCAAATCTGCTCTGATTCTATTCTGTTTTTCGGAAGCAAGCATGGGCACAGTTTCAACGTACTCTTATGGGTGGCTGTCTTAACCTGTCCTGTTGGTGATCGCGGTCAATAAAAAAGTCCAGCTAATCTCACAGAAACATGGACGGAAGATGATTGAAACGGTGGTCGGAAAAATGTGCGGAACCGAAGAAGAAACGTATACAAGACAAAGTCATTACACCAAAATGGGCAGTTTTGTGCATGGAGCCGTCAGAATCTATCTGCTCCAGGAAAAAACAAAGTTCTTGTGGACGATGTGAGCATTTGGTCTGAACATTTAACTGTGTGTATTTTTTGACCGGTATTTTGACTGGTTTGCAGCTGTTTTGAGTGTTGCTCAGTATTCGCACAATGAAATTGAATTTTAGAAAGCTATGACGTGTCCCTGATGAGCTGAAGCAACCGGGCAACTGATTCCAGAATACCAGTCCAAACTTTTGAGCCTCATTTAGGCATCCCGGGGTCTCAGAGATGCTGGGAAGTTATCCCACAAGACTGAGGTATGATTGCATCAGTGGAAAGTGAAATTTGGTGAGCTGCAAAATATGAATGTAGACAAGGATGGCTTTTGGTTTGAGCACCGACGTAACAAAATGCAACATTTTGGCGCAAGAAGTTTGCAGCTGATAGCATTGTGCTTATAACGCGCACCGTTTTGAGTAGGGCAAGTAACAAAATGTTTTGGCGCAAGAAGTTTGCAGCTGATAGCATTGTGCTTATAACGCGCACCGTTTTGAGTAGGGCAAGCGCTATTTCTTGAGAACGCTCAGTACAGATAGAGTGCTCGAGTTCTGACCTAACCCTCAAGTTTAGACAATGGTTGATTTCAATGACTACAACTGACAGTTGTTGCTTGATTCTAATACTTGGTCAAGCAACCCCACAAAGCCGTGCCTAACCCGCCAAGAAACGCGACTATCTGCAACTAGACAACTGGACAGGCTCACTTTTCTTGATCTATGCAGGGGATCCGATAAACATCGAACCTCTAGATGATGCCCATCACAACGAATGTCCCAGCGAGCGGGTAGCTAAATCTTGATGGCCACCTCCGAAATGTATGAGGACAGGGCAGTAGATAATAATGTTTATCGGAAGGGACAATATTCTTTTTAAAAAAGGTTGGGGATAGAGTCGGAGTAAGTTATGGACCAGGTGAGGTTGCGAGTAAACTTGGCCACTATACAATCTAGTTGAATTGATCCGCTGGTTCTTATTATATATTCTGTCCAAAGTTTTGTCCCGTACTGGAAGGTGAAACATAGAAAGGATATGATAAAACTAACACGGTTGTGCCCAGCGTTGCTACTAAAACACAAGTTCTCTGGGTAAATAGCTAACTGGGTTCGGTCAGTACTATCATGCACACTCCAATCATAAACCATTGACGACGATGGTGTGACTTCAATTCTAGTGGATGCATTTTGTTAACATTAAACTCACTGAATTTCACATACCAATCAAATGTGAACCTGTCAGGCAAAGGCACAGTGTGAATCAATGGTGGAGTAGCGAATATACAATCATTTGCAAACTAATTTGGTTCTTCGAGAGACTCCTCTGGAACCCAGCTGAACCTCTCGTTTGTGATGTTTCCAGGCAACTGAATGTGCTGCACCAGGTCGACTCATGTTTCAGTCGCTACGATATTCGAGATATCGCGATACATGTTAATATTTGTGATGTTCTACTCATAAGGTTGCTGAAAATCCGTCCATTCTTGGGGCTTATCAGGTAGGCGCATTCCCTGAGTTTCCGTCAGCCTTGTGATCTACTTGAACCCAGATTGCACGAAATTAGCGAAATGTTATCATTGTAAACAAGTTTTGTTTTGCGACAGGCTTACCTGGAACCCAGCTGAATCATAAACTAGAGATTCAGCAAGGTTCCAGGTGAGTCTTTCGCAATACCGAATTCGATTACAAATGAGTGTATTCCGCTAAAAAATTCTGCAAAATACATGATAACCGTTGTGAACTGGGAAATTTGAGTCGTTCTAAACAATCGATGCTTTCCCTTTTTCACAGTCGTATTATACCGTCCTCGGATTATCTTGCGGACGTTCAAGTTCAACATGAATTGAATTCAGTTTTAAGGTATTCCAGTGTGCAGATGTGCAGTTAAGTTGTCCTTTGGTTTGCGCGCAACATGGCGTGCGATGGTTCAGAGTAGCTCGCCTAGTTATTGTTATGCTAAGGGACGAAGTTTCTACTGACACTTCAATCAATAGCAACTCCACTCGTCAGTTTTACGTTACTGCGCATATGTAGCAGACTGGCACAATGCCAGGGCTTACTGTCGGTTGTAATCAGAGCTCTGGTGTAAACGGGGACGGACAGCCCAGAAACGCTTGCCAGTCTTTGCGTCATGGCGAAGGTAGTAGACAAAAACAGTCTCTGGTTCGGATTTGTGGCCCAAACAGTGAAGTAACAAGTGTACATAACAAGCCTAATGCTCATGACACTTACATGTGTAAGGGTAGACAGAAGTTGTCGCTGATATCCACGATCTTGATGGCATTCATTGCTCCTGGTCTTCACAAACATCGCCTATGGGACTTGATTCCACCTGGGCCAATTTTAAATGCACCAGTTTATCATAAAGAAGCATTGCAAAACCGGGATCTGATCCATCCCGAACAATCTTCTGCCTAACTTCCGTCGGTTTTTTATCCGCCGCAGTTGACAGAAGCTGTGCTTTTGATTTTGATAGAGATGTGGAGGTTTGCTGCGGTGCCATTTGGAGCAGGGATATACACGGTTCGAGTGTCGTGGGCTGGGGACAGGGAAAATCTTCACCAGTCATGGAAATTCGCATGGATGTAATCAAAGAAAAGCCAGAGATTCCACCGAGGTACTGAATACAATCAAGACGCCATCAAAGCAACCACTAAACAGGGTAACACTAGAAGACATACGAATGGAATCGAAGTTGGTAAACAGCCAATTATGAGTAGATTGCACTTAACACCCAAGTGTAAACGTGTCCAGGCGCGTCCAGCACGAATGCGCTGAATAGCAGTAGGAGCCAGCGCGTCGTAGGTCAGGCGACCGGAGCTCAAATCCTGCTAAAGGTAGGCATTAATGATGCCATTAAACGTGAATGAACCTCGTGCCGCAGTTGACAGAAGCTGTGCTTTTGATTTTGATTGATAGAGAGAGGTTTGCTGCGGTGCCATTTGGAGCAGGGATATACACGGTTCGAGTGTCGTGGGCTGGGGACAGGGAAAATCTTCACCAGTCATGGAAATTCGCATGGATGTAATCAAAGAAAAGCCAGAGATTCCACCGAGGTACTGAATACAATCAAGACGCCATCAAAGCAACCACTAAACAGGATAACACTAGAAGACATACGAATGGAATCGAAGTTGGTAAACAGCCAATTATGAGTAGATTGCACTTAACACCCAAGTGTAAACGTGTCCAGGCGCGTCCAGCACGAATGCGCTGAATAGCAGTAGGAGCCAGCGCGTCGTAGGTCAGGCGACCGGAGCTCAAATCCTGCTAAAGGTAGGCATTAATGATGCCATTAAACGTGAATGAACCTCGTGTCTGCCAGCTCCCCTCCGAAACGAGTCACCAAGAGCAGTCAAGTCAGGATGGCAGTAGGTCCGTTCGCCGCGACTAGCTCGTACCTACTTGGTAGGGTTCCTCGCTAGCAAGAAGGCGGTATAAAACAAGTGATACCTATTGAAATGTAACCGCAGAAACTAAACCACTTAAGTCAAATAGATCCACCAATTACTAGAACTGCTATTAAGACTATAGCTTGTTCTGATGTAGACACCAAACCTCCAACAATCACACTGGCAAAGAAGAGGGTTCTGGATTACCTGCATGCCATCCGTCTTTCTAAATTGGGACGAAACATGTGCCAAGCATGAAACTCCTGTGACTAAAGAGAAGTACCGGAGGGAAAAGCCAACACTTCTTGAACACGATAAGTTGACTGATTGTTGATAGTTCATTCGAGAGCTCTTGATGTCACCTTGTCAGTCTACCTACTCCATGAGGGCACGAGATGGATCAGTGGTTAGAGAGCGAATTTACTGACCGGAAGGTCCGTGATTCGAACCCGACCTCTGCCTCTCGATTTCCCGTGTCTAGGCTTGAGTAACCTGGCAGTATCCCAGCCCTCGTTATTCCTTCAGGTGGCATGGCAGTTAGGTATTGGAAG